>NW_025110049.1:0-11655 GCF_011392965.1 Frieseomelitta varia | reverse complement strand
TTTTTTTTGTCACGCTTGTTTCTTATTTTGACACGCAATCTCCTTTCCCCTTTCTCCCCTGTCGCCCCCTCCGAGAAAGTTCCGCCGAAACCCATCTCTCGTCGATAAATTTCATTTCAGACAGAGAGAGGGAGAGAGAGAGAGAGAGATTTGGGTCGCGGCACGCCCCGTATCAATTATGTCCGCGAGATGGGAAAATCTTATGAATAAATTTGAATAAGTATAATTTCTATTGCGTAGAAATATTAGGACGCAGCGGGCCGCCTGCGTTTGCATAATCCTTTTTCAACCGGGATAATCGTATAAAATGGAATTTTGTATTCTATTACCACCAGCAGATAACACCAAACTTTCATCTCCCGTCCGCCTTCAATTACGCGGAATACCCTATTTCAGCAAACGCTTCTCCTCCTTTTCCCGACCTTTCCGATCGATGTTTCGAAAAACATTTCGTATTTTCGCGAGGAAATGTGTTGTTTTCCCCTTTTTCTCTCTCACTCTCTCTCTCTCTCTCTCTTTTTTTTTCTTTCGAATTGTAATAACTTTCACGAGGTAAACATTTCGAACGAAAACGCTCGAAAACTATTTCACGAGACGCAAGGTCCAAAAATAAACGTGATCGATGTCCCGAGAGTTGAATGCGTTTTTTCTATTTGCAAAAGTGTGCCCGCATTTGCGCCGTGTTAATGGCAGCCGGCTCGTGAAAAGAACGAACAAAATATCAGGACACTGGTAAACAACGAGGGAAAACGTACATACATCCAGACTGTTGAAGTAGTATCCAATCAGTTTCCAATACGGACGACACGCTCGTGTAGCAGACAAGTGAACGAGTTAATAGCTTCATGCGCCGAACAGTTGATGTTGTCCACGGTAATTCATGGCAGCGAAACAATAATCTATTTGTCCGATCGAATGATTCGCAGTGTCATTCGAACGATGGAAATCCATCAGACGCTATTGATCCACGTTCGAAGGTCGTTCTTTCGCTCAAATCTTGTTCATCTTCTTTCGAATCATTCGAGTTCCTTCAATCTTTAAAAAGAATAAGGCTGTCGAAGAAAGGATGGTTGCAATTACACTTTAGTTTCTTCAGTTTCCTTCCTCGCCCTTCAAATCCACTTTTCACTACAGGAGAGACGAATCGCTATTCTTTCGCACTCTCGAGGATAATTACACAAGTATGAGAGTCACGCTTTGTGCGATTCTTACGAAGCAAACGTTATAACAGTGGATTGTCCCATTTTCATCTGCCTTCTCCAGCACGCGATGATATCATTTCTCCTTGTTGCTCCTCCTCGGACAGCGCCGTTCCCTCTTCTTCTTTGTCGGGGAACACGTACTCCGGCAGTTCGTTCGAAGATATCCAGACACAGCAGCAACGATCGGATAGACGCGCTGTCGTCGTTATTAAGATTTCATGGCACCGCATCCACATCCACCTGGCAATATCACATTGGTCAGGTAGGCCGGTCTAGAATTTACATCGAGTGTAATTCATTTCAGTGGCGATAAATAACTCTAATGACAGCTGAATGGCGAGGAAGGCGGGAATCACGGCCAACGAGGGCTCAGGTTGCAGGAACCTCGCCGGTTCCTGGCTCGCTCTCTGGCCAACTCTAACGGGTCGATCGAATCGTGAAAGCGACGCGAATCACGTTTACACGTACCGTGAACACCGGCCACCTCACTCCGGATCATTAACCACGGATTTAGAGAATTGATTATTCTAGAAATGGAGACGATGCGCGTACATCATCCGGAAAATATCCGTGCGGATATCTGGCGTTGAGATGCGGCGATATATGCACGACGTTGCTCCAACAGCTGGACATAAACGGTATCTCATCTGGTTATTTACTCGTCGTAGCTGACGTTCCACGGAACGTGGCCGAGGAGCATTTTCTTCTTGCGAGGCCCTCGAATCCCGCTCCTCCTCTCATTTCTCTTTGTAAAGTCACAGAAATGTAATCGTCACAATATTTATTTAATCCTCGGCTGTAAATACGATAATGGTATGGCTCGGTAATTGTTAACTGGTTTCAGCTAACAATTCGCTCAACCGTGTGTCTGCAGGATTAATTATTTCAGCCCGAGTCACGTACTTTGTACGAAATTCGAGAATTAAAAGAAGAGGAATGTTTAAAACGAATTGTGAAAAAAAAAAAAGAGGGAGCCATATGTTTGAAGGCTTTGTTTAATCTGTTAATCCGACTGACCGATAGAGGGGCTTGCAATCAGTAACTTTTCCAATTAGCATTTCTCCTAACAAGATGGAAAATAATATCTACGCCTGCCATGCGTTTGACGTACGTACAGAGAGAAAGAATTCATAAACGATCATTACGGAAGAAAGGACATTTATCTGCGTTAGGTGCGCATTCGACATCAAACAGAGCTGTGGTATCTAATCAAGTATGCGCTGCACCTCCGGTTACCGTGTCTATTATCAATTACTGCTTTTACGTGACAGCACGTCAGCGAATACGCTCATAAAATCATCACTACAGTCGGAGATCTACTGACATGCGTAACAGTAGCAATAACCGTAATAACATTCCAAGCAATGACTTCAAATTGTTTTGCATCGATATTAATCGTCAATCGATAGGAAGTCACGATTCATGGATCGATTGCTTCTTTGATCTCTCTGAAAAAGTTTCCTAATTGAGAACCTTCCACGAACATTTTCTTGTCTTTCTCATTCTTATAGTACTAAATTTCGGATTTATTTTAGGAAAACAAGCATTAAAAGCTTTGTGTTTCTCGTCTGCGAACGAATGAATAAAGATCGATGAGATGTCCAGATGCGAGTTAGTTTTTCATCTTTCTCGTTTGTTACCGCTATAAAATCGAGGAAGGAATATTCCATGGCGTTGAAAAAATACACCAAATATCTGATTGCAATATCACTCTGACACGATTCATGAGTGTTGAACGTTATTCTCAAAATGAT
The DNA here is from genome assembly GCF_011392965.1 of Frieseomelitta varia. Lineage (NCBI taxonomy): Eukaryota > Metazoa > Arthropoda > Insecta > Hymenoptera > Apidae > Frieseomelitta > Frieseomelitta varia. Next base: position 8,699 of record NW_025110049.1, on the reverse strand, counting down.
TGAAAAAAGAAACATTTCAAGTCTTGTTTCATGGACAAGAGCTCGGAAACAAAAATGAAAAAAACGCGATCAAGTAATTTTGCTACCACTGCAACAAGCTGATTCAATTTTTGAAAACGAGATAAATTCATCGAGATCTCATCCGTTCATTGGGACACTCTTGTTTACAGATTGTGGATAAAAAAAAAATGCGCAGGGCTTAACTGAATTTGGAAACAAGCCACTAAATAGCAATCACCGACGATTTATATATGTTAATCGGATTATAAATATTCAATTACGAGTATTAATGTTCTTCGTACGAATTCGGATTTTAATACATTATAGGAAAAATTATACGAGATCGATGTTATTTGCTTTGCAATTATGCTTCGTCAACAATCGCGAGAGCATCGAAATCTTTCGCCATTATTTTTAACGTCCTACATACGCTTCCTCCGAACGAATCTGGCCTTCTCACGCGACGCGTACAGCACGTACGTTTCCTTTTTGATGCCCCCAAATCTGAAATTCGACCCCACAAGACTTCGAACAAGAAGAAGCGAGCGGTCCGCCACGTTGGTCGTGTTTCGCACCCGAGTATCCGGTCGCATGTGACCACCATGGCTCACGATGGACCAACACGATCGCGATTTTCTTTTATTTCGACCGCTATAACCGCGCGCGTTTTCCGTATCGCGTGGCACGTGGAATAGAAGGATTAACGAGCTATCGTCCTCGTAACGTGCGCCCCGTGCACATGCACGTAGTATCCGCTATAAACTTCGCCAACTCGCCTACCTTTCCCTTCTCTATCTTCTCCCTCCCCCCCCCCCTGCTCTTTCCACCACGAGGCTCCAATTAATTGTGGTATCATCACGCGACTGCATTATGCGTGCGTGTACACGCGTGGAACGACGACGTGAGCAAATCAGCTCCGCGAGCTGAAGCTACGACGTCGTACTTAACGAGGGTTGACCCGGATCGTCCGCAGATTAGAAGCAAGAACTCGGGGGAGCATCCGATATATTCACCAACGACTCAACCTGCATCGTGATTTGTTTTTCTTCTTTTCTTTTTTTTTTTTTTCTTTCTGTTCTTCCATCTCTCAAAGTGAACCGGAGTTTAGCTGCAAGCGTTTCTGCAACTTTGATTGATCTTTACGATTATCGTGAACGTTGGTGCACTGGCGGTGTACGTGTTCCTCGCTGCGTATTATTAATTGAAAACAGAATTCACCGAATCGATACGACACCGATTATACGCTATACGCACGACAATTGTGATTTCACAGTATCACGAGATTTATCTGTTAGAATTTTTATTTGAGCGCTGATATCGTGTTATCTTCGCGAGATAAAATTTCCAGTCTCTGATTGTAGGTTGCTTTTAATTAATTTGCTTTTTCCCTTTGCGTGTAAGTTACTTCGAATAGAACTTTCGAAATTCGAAGAATATTGAAGAAGAACGAATGGAATCACGAGAGTCTAAATGGCGCAGACGATAGTCTGAATAGCATAGCACTCGTGGAACGATACTAAATATACGAAACGCGTGACGAAAGAAAACCCCGTTTTCGCATAACAACAACGTTTCCGAGCCGCGATTTATTAAATGATAATACGCTTATCGGATAATCTGAATTTGCAGCGACACTTCATAGCTCTCCCGTTTACACGACGTCACTCGATAAAGCAGAGTTTCTTTTTTTCTTTAACGGCGTTACAACGACACGATCGTTCAATTATCATTATCTTCGGCGACGCGTTTATTTTCGCCTCGCCGCGAGACGCGTAGAATTTAAAAGATAAAATTCTCAAAAATGATCAACATGGAGGTTGGATGCGATTCGAGCACAGCGAGAACGGTATTGTTCGTTGCCAGTCTCGAATCGAAAATAAATCTCATTGCGTAAATCGCCAAACTATATTAGTCCACCGGGTGTCTTCCTTCGTTCGGTTGGAATTAACTTCCGCTTCTTTTTCCCCCCTCCCGCGTGACGCAAGTGCATTCGTCATGTTTTCGATTCGACGCTTGACGATACTTAAGGGAGTCGAACCCGAGACTTCGCGATTCGGTCAACTTTCATAGAAGACGAGGAAAAAGCTGTCGTTGCAGCCGCGAGTACCTCGAGAAACTTTCAACAAACAGGCTATCCCATTCATTTTTTTTCAGACACTTCATCGACTATTTTCACCCAACCTGCTTCGTTTTAGAACACGAAGAAAACACTATAATAAGAAAACGAAGGATAACTTTCTTTCATTTGATCGATTCGATTATCAAGATATTATTCAAAATTACCGAAATACTCGACGCTTTTGCAATTCTTGGAACTCTTGAAATCTTCGCGAGTTCAACTAATTAATGGTTCAAGGCTCAAGACAGTTTAAAATTTTCAAAAAAATCGATTTTTTTGTTTTGTTTTAAATTTTAGTAGTTTGAAATCTTAGAAATAAGATACAAAAGGTTCTAGTATAGGGATATAATAATAAATCCGCCACGAGTATAGAATAATTGAATTTGCATCATTGTTTACAACTTTAAGCAGTATTATAAAGTGTAAATTGTGTGATTCAAATATTAATTTTTATGAATTGAATATTAGGGGAGTTGGATTCAATTTAGTTGTGAATTGTAAGAACTGTGAGCTGCCATATATAAGTAAAAAAAGTAAGTAAAGGATACATATGAAAAATGACGTTCCGAAACTTTAAATGCGTTTTTCTCGAAACTAGGTTTTTAGAAACGGTGTGCAACATATCTAACCAACCGATTACTGATGAAATTTGGTACGTATCTTTAGTGTAACATTTACTAGGGATTAACGATCGAACATTTTTTAATTTTTAACAATTTCGAAAAAATATAAAGGAAAAACGTAGAAACTTTTGGCATAAATTCGAAACATCAAAAACAAATAGCTGCTATTATCATAATTTTCACAAAAATGAAAATGTTGGATCGTCAGTCCCTAGAGAATGTTGTTTACTTTTGAACTTTTTTTGCCTTTTCGTTGCAGCTAATCCTGTTTGGCTGGAATCATGCACACGATATAGGCAATGTAAGAAAAAGTTATGTAAAATACCGTTAAAAAATTAAATAAGAGCCCTCTTTTTTTCTTTCTTAATGTTGCTTTCTATAGTTCATAATGTGTTAAAATAAATCACAAAAAAAGCTCATGTCAATCAAATGTGTACTTTTGTTTTACTAGTCCTCCAAAGTATTCGTAATTTTTAGGCCCGTCAAACTGTCCTGCCCCCTTATAACCTCTGAAAATATCATAATTCGATGTCAGAATTCGATGTTATCTAATGTCTTCCACTTGCGATTATATCGATTAATCGCCGACAGAGCGACGTCGATCCAACTAAATCACAGCAAGAAATCTAGAGCTTTCGATGAGGAGCAGCGACGCACCTGAGGCTAAGAGAAATCACAGAGGACACGATGGGAACCGCGATAAGAACGGGAGGAGTCGTCGGTCGAGAAAAGACGTTGCCGGGACGAGATAGATCGCGGAAGTCGGTCTGCGGCGTTATTACATCGTAAATTCCCGCTTAGTGATGGATAACATTAACCCATCGGCAACGACAAATTACTTAACCCCGGCGAGATACGGGCCCAACTTCCATTCACCCGGAACCATGGCCTGTTCTTCCGACGTGGACCAGTAACCTGGATCGATGTCTCCCCCGCACGACGCGACGTGCCGCCATCGCGAGCCTCCGCCGTAAAGATTGTCTCGTTTGAGCTGAGCAAGTTTAGCACGCGCTGGAATACCTCGAGCACTTTGTCTTCCTAACTGAGCGGCTCTATTAATCAACGTGTGCAACGTTTAAGCCCGAGACACTTTCGCGAACGAGTTGCAAAAGTTGTAGAATGCCGCCGGTTCCGGGCGGCGGGGAAGACGAATCGCTACAGGTTTTTGATTAGGGCCTCTCCGGGAAATTTGTTCGAGGGATAGCGTGCCTCGCGGTCATTCCCCGAATCTTGGGAACAACGGTTCTTTTCGTTTCGTTCTCGGGTTTTATCAATTTATGATGCATACGTAACTATATTTCTCCCACGTCCGAATAGATGAATAGAGCTGAATTAAACCGTTTTTATTGATTGCGCTTCATTAACGAGGCGTTTGTAATCGACGTAAGGGGAGGGGGCGGAGGGAAGTATGAATGTATGGTAAATGAAATCAGACAAATCGCTAGATAAAATCATGCAACATCTATGTGCCTAATTAATGCGACCTTCTCAAAGTATAATCTCGCCAATTTGTGTCGAGGCCTCGCTACAGAGGATAATTGCTATCGCTTGTGTCTCTCGCCAAACTTCTACATCGCATTTCCAAGCCGACGCGGATGAAAGAAACGTATAATTTCATACGAAATGAATTTTTTCGTCGAATTTCTAGCTTCGTATTCATCGTCAAAGACTTCATTGAAACGTTACGATTCAATAATTATCATAAATTCGATATTCAACGAATCTGAGCCATCTTCCAAGTCAATTTCTCCCTTCCCTTGTCCAGGCATCTCCTCGAAAATCTCCTCCATCTTATACTTAGAAATTATGACTTTTCTTCTCCAACTCTTTCAGCAGCAAGACGAACGCGCGATTAACGCTGATCGGCTAACTTTAATACTGTTTCGCGTTGAATTTCCCGTGGCAACTATAGCGAGCCATTTCGATGAAATTCATGGGATGTTGACCGTGAGAAACGCGACAGCGATTCTCGTAACGTTGCGCAAATACAATTAAGTATTCCATGATTCTAGCGTAAATCCTGCGCACCGTTCCCTTTCGTTTCGTTTGAAACGCGTTCTAAGCGGCTTCGAAGACGCAATACATTTCATTAGATTTTGTTAGACTTTGGTCTTGGTATTTACGCGGCTGGATTTTCTTGCGAGACTCGCGATTCACCACGATTGGGGACATTTGTCGGTGATACAAGCGAGTTTTACCACCATTTGGCAACTTTTTGGCAACTTTTTGGCCACATTTTAAAGCGACAGATTCTTTTTCTCCAACGCAATCACTCTCAAATCTTGATTACTGAGAACGTCTCACCTACACAAGTATTGCACCTTTCGGATATTGCACCAACAAAAAAATACGCCATATTTAATAACAAAATACATATATCATGTTAATTATATTATATTATTATATTATAGTAGTTATTTATTATATTATTTATTTATATTATTAGGGAAATAAAAAATTAAAAGTAAAAAATTATTAGTTTTTCATTTTTTGCCATTATTGAAATCTTACTATTACTATCTTAAAACTTCCAAATAATATAACGTGAAGTCGAAATTTTTGTTAAATCTTTAATTGTATCACTGATCTGTTTTAATAACGATCTTTTAATAACGAACAATGGTTTGATCGATATCTTTGCAAAAATTAAATCAAACGAAAGGAAACGACTTCGAAGAGGAACGAAACAAGCATCAAACTTCGACAATAAGCGTAAATATCGTAATTAATAGCGCCGCGACAGAGAGATGATGTCCTTTTAATTTGTACCTATCGACAATTGCCGGAAGGGGGGAGAGAGGAACCGATATCTTGACAGGTAATCACGATGATTTATCATCGCTGAATCTTTAAAGGGCTACTTTAACGATGCTGGCCGGCTCATTAGAGCGTATTTTTTTACGATTCGCGTAGTAGATAAAGTACACGTATGTATGTACGTCGGCGCACGTAGCGCATACTACATTACACGCGCGTGTGTGCGCAGCCGAAACTGAAACACATGTCGCGGGCCCTCGTTAAATCGCGTGACGCATGAAGATTTTCGAATTAATCTTTCGAGAAATTCATTACTGCCATGAAAAGGCATTTAACCGTACAGTTATGACGACAGGAGACGATCTTTGCAAGCTACTGCATTACTCCGAATGAAACAGGCCAGATTTGCGTTCATCGATGTTAAATTTGTGTTGTACGACTGCACGACTCGACCAACTCTTGTTTGCATTGTGGTGTTTCCTCGATGATCTGACAAATTATTTGAACACAGATTGTGCAAAACAACAAAAGCAATAAGAAATACAAAACACTCGACATAACAATAGAAACGTTCAAGTAGGTATTAAATTTTTTATTCGAATATAAGTCTAATCAGTCGCTCGGCTATTGCTTTGTCTACTCAATACGCTAAAGTTGAATTTTACCACCGATCTCTATCTGTGCTTTAATTTAATCCGATGAATCATAATCACTCCGATAACTCAACAAACGTCATTGTAATTCGGGCTTAACGCGATCGATAACAAACGTGATTCGCCTAATCCGTGAATTATTGACACTGTGTGTAAGGAAAATGTCCAAACGCATCTTTAAATGATCCTCCTTCAAATGAAATCCGAACTGAATCGCAACACTTTGATAAAGAGAATGTTATTCGAAACTTTAGCGAGATTTTGATTATTTATCTCGTTGTTTGCATTATTTTCAATTTGGAGCCTTACATTTGTCGGGTGAAATTTCATAAATTATTGATAAACAAAAGTACATAGAAAAGATACAGAGAAAAAAAAAAAGATCTCGCCGCGTTATTTTAATGTCGTAATTTACGTCAACGGTATTGATCGGAAACAGCGTTGGCATTAAAATTGCATTCGTTCATCTCGCTCCCAGGAACAACATCATGCATAATAAAGAATTTTGCAACGACCATCGCGAAATAAATCCAAATTTATAAACATCACATTTGGAAAATTGAAATTCAGCGTGAAACTAAGTAACACGTCGCGCTTCGGTTGGACACGTATCCAGTAGAATGCGTTTGACAGCAAACGCCTATGGATTGACCCAACATTCAGGGTACATTCAGCCCCCGAAAGTAATGAACATTGACCTTATCAATTTGCTAATTTACCGACGGAGCATCAAACGATCGTTCGTTACGAGATCGACTTGCAAATTTATACGAGCCACGAATTATACTTGCCACTAACTTGTACGTACGTAACAACGTAGAACAACGTCAAATGAATTGTCTCGAAAACTTGAACTTCCGTCCTGCGTCCCGCAGAGATAAAAACTTTCCCAAGCGTCTGGTATCTTTAAAACCGTACGGAACTTTTCGAGATTTGTACCAGAAATATTATCCGCCGCGCGCGAGTTTACTTCGTTTAATAACTGCTTCGGGTGTTATTAAAAGTGACTGAGCGAAAGAGCGCGCATTTTTGTTTCTCGCATTTTGCACGCCGACAAACTGGCCGTGCTTGTTTCAATTAATCGCGATAGAGAAATTTCGAACACGTCCCGGGGTTCATTAATGCCGCGCGGCGCCGCGCGCCGACTTTAATTACCAGTATAGAAATTTTTCAATCGGAACGTGCGCGCGCGTACATACGAGCGAACGGTCGCATTCCTGGAATATTTTGTGACGATTCCATCGTGAAACAGTTTACATTTTTGCCAACGCGACACGCTCGCGAATGCAAATAACGTAGACGCGTGTTTAACGCGACGCACGTGACGCCACGGGCTAATAAGTCCTAATAATACGCGTATATGTAGAAAGCGACACGTATGCCAGACCGTTTTTAGTATAATGTACGTGATTCGGCCCACGTTTCTCGAATCGAGAAATCACTTCGAAAACGTACGCTACGCTCCTTCACGCTTGTTTCGAATCTATCCCTCGGACTTTTTTCTCGATCATCGCTTTCTGATACGTGAATTCGTAGCAATAAACTATATCCATCTTTGTGATCTTTAAAACGTGCAAATTAACGCTTGGAATTCACCGTTACACGGTCTCTTTTACACGTTCGTTTACAGATACAATCAAAATTAAATCTTGCGTAAATAATATTGCACATGTACATCAATTCGGCATTTGACGATATTAAATAATCAATAAATGATATTATGAAGAAGTGATTAACGAAGAAGCGTCAACGAAAGTATCTCTGATTGTACAGAAAATAATAGTCGACTAAGATATTTCATACTGCACAAATTTAAAATTCAATTAACACTAAAACTACCAAGGACTAAAGCATAGAATTTTCGTCAGAGATGTTAAAGTGAAAAAAAAATAGAAAATACAAACTTTTATTCGTGTATTTTATAAAAAATCATTTAAACCTCTAAAAATACACTATTTTGCATCTGCAATGTATATATAATATTTAAAAATATATATATATAAAAGAATTATGAATTAGTCATTTTGACTACAAGAGCTAAAATCCGATGATTCATTGTAAATGATCCAAATATCGAACGATCTGCATGATATCAAAATAATTTGAAAAATAACTGGAAAACTTGCTCTCAACAATTCTACTGAAAAAAAAAAATAAATTGCGACTAGTACGAAATAAAAAGACCACTTCGAGCGATGGTAGTGACGTTTGAGCAAAGAGAAAACGAATTCATTGCATTGTAGAAAGCGACGATGAATTAAATTCACATTTTCTCGAAAGATTTTAATTTCTTTCGTTTTCCTCGTCGCTGACTTTTTCACACGGGCACAAATTGTCGAATTAAAACAAGACCCAGGTGTGTTTCCTAACGGTATTTGGCTGAGACTTGTACTTTATGATATTCGAGTATCCACCAGCGTTCCTCCGTGCCAATTGTTCGCGTAACGAGATTATACGAACAATTCTACTTCTATATCCAGCATCCTTTCAATTCTCATTCTCTCTCTCTCTCTCTCTCTCTCTCTCTCTCTCTCTCTCTCTCTCTCT
>NW_025110048.1:56216-66270 GCF_011392965.1 Frieseomelitta varia | reverse complement strand
TGCCCTATGACCAGAAGCCATCCCACTACTTTAAAAAATATGATAATAGTCCATATAAATACAGCCCGAAAAAATAAAGAAAGCAGTCAGACTGTGAAATCTAGAATTTGCATCTTTATTCTGTCACACCTTGTCGCGCATCTGTTGGGGGGGGGGGGGGGGGGGGATTCAACCGTACTCCAACCGTGACAAATTTTGACAATGCTGCCAGAATTATGGGGATCCTTAAGAAGAGAAATTCTGCAAACTTCTCAATGTGTTTCTACGGATATACGAGCAAAAGGACCCCAGTCTAACAAATTTCCACGATCCACCGCCTGAAGAATCGTGTACGAGCTGGACAAAGCAAAAGCTACAGTCTCTAGCACGACAGGTACGCATTTTAATTTTTGGAATATCGAAATCTCTACTGACTCAAGAGGAAAATGACGCAAGAAGAAAGGAGCGACAATGCGTTACGTCGATTACTCGATAAACTAAATAAACTCGAAGAAGGCATTGAGAACCTTCAAATCTCCAACGAAACATGGACTTAAGAAAATGCCAACAGAGCGGACGAAATTAAAGAACTAGCGCACAAATTAAATATCCAAACTTATTCCGCATCCCTAGTGACTAGTGACTCAGCAACTACAATGAAATCGCGACGGGCAGCATCTGATTATCGCGTATCTACGGAATAAATAGCACGTGATCTCAAATTTCGACGAGACACCTTGTAGCATGCCGATCTGACCTCGACGTATATGTAGCATTGTGCAGATCGGTGGCTTGCTCTCTTTCAACGTTAATGAAAGTCAGCTGATTCAAGATAGAGTTGTTTTAAGGTTAGATTGGTAGGATTGAGGAATGTAAATTGTCATAAGAGAAAGATTGATAAAATTTGAGTAAGGTAGATAGCCGAACCGTGACCTGTCGTACGTCGATTGGTTGCACCAAAACTTCTGTGCGCACTGCGCGACTGTCAAAACATTAATTGTCTTTTTTTTTTTTGTTCCTTATGTGTTGATGCAGTCCCTTGGGATTTGTGGATCCCTATAACCTGCATTTAACATAAATAACATTTGGTGTTGAATGATGAATGAATTTTTGTTGATTTGAATGAGTAAGAAGGTTGTATGTTTTTGCAGGAGGAAAATTTTCAAAAACCCTTAGTGACTTAGTGTGATGATTCTTGTAGTTGTGCGTTTTATGCGGTTATTTTTTGAGCATTGCTTGTTTCGACAGTTTTGTCCTTATTTTTAGAGGACTTTTGTTTCTGTGGTAGTCTCCTATAGTTCTGATTAAAGTTTTTAATAATTGAGGTGGTATGCATTTGCCATGGAGGTGTGTATGTACTCTTCTATTGGAGGTATGTTGGCGATTTGATGTAGTATTTTCACAGGTGTATCGTATGCTTTATTTAGTATGATTCTTAGGAATTTGTTTTGCATCTTTTGGATTTTGTTAATGTGAGTTTTGGCAGCGGCTGCCCAAATCTGATGCCCATATCTCATAATCAGCCTGACACAAATTTTGTATAGGCTTAATTTGATTTCTGTTTTTAGTTTGTTATTTTTTACGATTAGTGGATATAGCTTGATGAGCGCGGGGTATGCAAGATTTGTCCATCTTTGTATGGCCGGGGCCCACGTGATTCCGAAGTCAAAAATGAGGCCAAGGTATTTGGCTGTATTTGTCCATGGAATGCTTTTTCCTTCAATTCTAATTTGATGTAATGTGTTATTGTTTTTGTTGTAGAAGGAGATTGCTTGTGTTTTGTCGGGGTTTATTTTCAGTTTTATTTACATTTACTGAAGTAGTCTACTATTTTGTCGATGTGATTTTGTAAATATATCGTGGCTTGTTTCAGGCTCCAGAAGGAGGCGTAAATCGCTGTATCGTCCGCGTATATTGCTGTGTGCGTGTTTTGTGATGTTGGGAGGGATTTATGTATATGAGAAAAAGGAGTGGGCCGAGAATGAATCCTTAGGGCACTCCAGCGGTTACTTTTTGTTGAGGATTTCGTACCATTTAGCGATACGAAGAATTTCCTGTCTGTCAGATAATCATGCTTATGATTGTGGCAGGGGTGTTTGTGTCATGTAGCTTGGTGATAAGGGCATCATGCCATACGGAGTCGAAGGCTTTTTGAATGTCCAGGAGTAAGAGTTGGGTAGTCCGGTTTTTGTTCCTTTCTATTATTATGTGTTCTGCAACTCGCTGTAATTGGTGGATTGACTAGTGGTTACGTCTGAAGCCGAATTGATGTGGAGCAATTGTACCGTTTTTGTGGAGGTGAATCATGAGATGCTGATATATAATTTTTTCCATCAGTTTACCAAATATGTTTAGGAAACTGATGGGACAATAGCTGGATAATTGAGGGACAGGCTTGCCAAGTTTGGGTATTGGAATGACTTTGGTTATTTTCCAATCTGTTGGGAAGTATGATAGCTCAAAACAGGCTTTAAAGATGTAATAGATCTGTACTATTGGTTTTGCAGGTAGATTTTTTAGTTTTGCTGTAGTGATTTTATCAGGTCCTGGGACTTTTTTGTTTGGGAGTTGTTTAATAAGCCGGCTGATTTTTTTGGGCGAGCAGTTTAGATTTTGTAGAGTTATATTTGATGTATCTTTGATGAGTGTGATTTTTGCTGGATATGTTGTTCTATGGGGGAGTGAATATCGTAGGCATTTATGTGAGTCCTTTCGAAGTTCGTGGCTAGTTCTTCCGCTTTTTCTTCATCTGTAAAAAAGTATGGCACTGTGTGTGTTGTCCTGTATTACTGGTATTTTGTTTTTCTTTCCACCTGTGATTTTGTATGTTTGCCATAAGGTTGGATCTGTGTTTTTATGTCGGAAAGTTTTTGTTGCCATGTCTTGTTTTTGAGGTTTTTGATTTTTTGCTGTATCAGATTGGTGAGAGTGTTCCTGAGTAATTTGTAGTAGGGATCTCCTGTTTTCTGATATTTCCTTCTGTAGTAGTTTCTTTTTTTAATGGTGTCGGTGAGTACTGGGTCTGTGAATTTGTTAAGTTTGTGCGTTGTGTCTGTTGTTGTGGAGGTGCGATATGCGTGTGTTATGTTATTTGTAAGAGTCCTAATTTCTGTGTCTATGTCTGATTTGTTTATTAGGGACGGATTTATCACTATTTTGTTACACAGTTTTTTGTATGTTTCCCAGTCTATACTTTCTTCAGCGATCTGATTTCTTATTGTTTTGTACATGTATATTTTCAGTTCTATTGAAAGATGATTTGATGGCAAGTCGTCTATTGTTTGGCATTCATAGAGGTAGGGGATATTTGATAGGAAAATATCAATGTTTGAGGGAGTGCAGTTAGGTTGTCTATGAGTGAATGGACTGTGTATGATCGTGCAGTTCTGCATGGTTTTTGATCATGGATCCATTTTTGTTCTGTTTGGTGTTATTCCACATGCTGTGTTTTGCGTTGAAATCACCACCAATGAGAAATAGTCCGGATCCGTGTGGAGAGATGATTGTGTCTAAGTCAGCCTGTCTTATTTTGTTGCTCAGAGGGGAATATGCTGCGCCGATGATGATAGTGGGTGTGGTTTTTATTCTGACGGTTAGGATTTCGATACTGGAGGAATTTGGTTGAGGTATATCTTCGACTGGTATGCCGGTTCGGGTAGCTATTGTTACTCATCCACTGGGTTTTCTTGGATTTGGGAGAGGACGGTCATGTCTGCGGATATCATAGTAGATGAGTTTTAACTTGTCGCTGGGTTGTAGACACTGTTCTGTGATGATAGCTGCGTCAATATTGTGATCTAACAGGAATTTTTGTAGCTCTGTGGTTTTGCTTCTAACGCTATTGGCGTTCCATAGGGTTATTTTTAATGTTTTCTTATGGATGTCTATTTTCTAGTTCTTTTACTATTTGTATAGTTGCTCTAATTCTGTCTAGGTTGTTGTTGCAGTTAACATAATATTTTTGTATTAGTATAATGATTTGGAGGAAGAAATCTAGGTCCGTGGTTTTTATTTGATCGATTCGATCTGAGTTTGTGTTGTGTTGGATGATTGTGAATTGATTTTGGTGTGCTGCTTGAGCGTAAGTTAGTGTGTGGGTCCAATTTTCTGTTGAGTAGTGGGGAAGATGGGAGGAGTTTTTCCAAGTGGGAGGTATGGAAATTGTTGAGGATGTATTGGAGTGTGTGTTGGATGGGACTGTGTTTGTGACTTGCTGGTGTAGGTGTTTTTCTTTGCAAGGTATGCAAGCAGCGCTGGACACTGGGATTAGTTGACTAGATGATTACCCTTACAGTTGGCATATGTGGGTGGAATATCGAGTGTCTTGGTACATGTTCTTGAGTCATGTTGACCAGCACATTTTACGCAAATCGCTTTCTTGTTGCAATTTGCAGACGTGTGTCCGTGGGCTTGGCAGCAGAAACACTGCACTACTGGTTTTTTGGATTCATATTTTTCCCAATAAACTTTAATGCTTTCGATGTATCTGATGTGGTTTATTTGGTTAACTGAGGTTCCTGGTGCAAATGTTACTCTGTATATAGGAAATTTAGTATGAGTGAGAATTTCTGTGCAGTGTATGGGATTTAGCCTCTGGTCCTTGATACTTTTGATAATTTTATTTTCAGTTAATTTTATTAGTCCTTTGAGGACAACGGTGGTTGTTTTTTCGGTGCTTATTGTATACGTGTGGTATTCGATGTTTTCTTTGTTGCAAATGTTTTTGAATTTTGTGAAATCTGCTATGTTTGAGAACATTATTTTTAGGTTATGGGCGGTAAATTTTACTTGATATGAGCTTTTGTATTTATCCTTAAGGGCGTCCAATAGTTTGGAGTGGTCTATTTTACTATGGATATATATGGGCGGGGGTTTCGGGTTTGACAACTTTGTCGGTATATTGTTTTTTCTTTTGGTACCGTTAGTTCATGTGCTGGGTCTTTGACCTGTCGGGAATCATTTCTCTGTAACGTGTCGTCTTGTTCATTTACCAAGCAATTTGCGAATAGACTGAAGCGGTTTTGTGCCGGGATATTGGGTTTGATGGAAATCATACCTTCCTTCTTGTTGATCTTTGCTACCGGCAATGAGTCAGAGAGTAATGCGGATCTTCTCCTCGTTGCCACAATTTTGGTTAATTCCTCCCTAGAGTTTTTTCTTTTGGGCACCGTGGCCCACTGGGGGGGGGGCTCCACTTTGAGGGTGATGTATTCTTTTTCCTTGGTCTGTGATTCAGTCAGGTTTCCAGGAGCGATGATTCCCTTGAGTCCAAAATAAGGCCTTGCCGTTTCCAACAAGATGCTGTTATAAGCTTAGTTCTCACTCCAACTTTTGTCACTAGAAACAAGTGGACTGTTGTCCTGTCTGCCCTGTCCAACTGCGAATTGCACTGCGGCGCGCCTCACTGAACTGTGTCGAAATGCAATGTGAATGTGCTGTAACTGTCATCTTTTTTTTTTTTTATTTAATTAGTCCGACTGTCTCGTCTGCAGTACCCTGGGCCTGGAGTACCCTTTAACCTGCATTAAGATTGACATTATTTGTTTGTGGATATTTATGTGGTTTGTTTGCATGATGAAGTAAGGTTAGGCTTGCAGGAAAACTTTCAAATAACCAGCAGCGTTCCTTGATACAGTTTGAATCTGAAGGTTTTGGTTAGATTAATGCGTGTGATTGGTTAGATTAATGAGAGGGTATATCCTGGATAGTGCTGGGTAGGCAAGAGTAGTACTTTTTTCTATGGCTTTAGCCCATGTGAGTATATTGTCTAGTGTTATTCCTAGGTAATTGGCCGTATTGGTCCATGGGATGGAGTTCATCGATCAGCACTTTAGCTGTGACTTGCAGGGCTCTGCGGGAAAATGTGATGGCCTGAGTCTTTTTTGGGTTAATTTTTAGTCTCCATTTTTACGTGTATTCAAATATGGCGTTGATGTGGGTTTGTAAATACTTCGTTGCCTGTGTCGGGTTCCATGATGACGCGTATATGGCAGTATCGTCCGCATATATGGTGATTTGGATGTTAGTGGTGATGAGAATGTCGTTAATGTATATACAGAAAGGCGTTGGTCCGAGTATGGAGTCCTGCGGTACTCCGGTGTGTGTCACTGATTTAGTTCCTTGTACTGATACATAGAATTGTCTGTCTTGTAAATAGTTTTCGATGATGTTGGGGTGGGAGTTCTGATTTTTCGTAGTTTGTACAGTAGGGCTTCACGCCAGACCGTATCGAACGTTTCCTCGAGGTCGAGTAGTATCAGTTGTGTTCTCCTATTTTTGTTTAGTTCTATTGTGGCGTACTCCGTAACTCTTTGTAGTTGATTAATACACGAGTGCTTTTTACGGAATCCAAATTGCTGTGGTATAATTATGTTGTTGTTGTTAAGATGCTTGAGGAGATGGTGGTGAATGATTTTTTCTAGTACTTTATTTAGTGTGTTTAACAGGCTGATAGGCCTGTAGCTGACGGCTTGTGTGGTTGGTTTACCGGATTTGGGGACCGGATGAATTTTGGCTAGCTTCCAAGTTTTGGGGAAGTATGATAGTTGCTTTGAGGATGTAATATATTTGCACCATGATTTTTTTAGGAAGATTTTTTAGTTCGATGTTTGAGATTTTGTCTGGACCGAGGGCTTTGCTGTTTGGTAGCTTTGTGATTATTTTGTGTATGATGTGGGGGGTTATCGTGATGTGCGTTGTGGACAGTGGAAGTGTTTTCCTTGTTGTGGTAGTGGTCTGTGGGGAGGGCTGGTTAATCGGATTGTTTGCAGTGTTGGGTTGTAACTTGTCGTTGTGTGTTTTGGCGAAGTATGCGGCAAGGGCATTTGCGTTATCTAGGTCCGTGTAGTGTGTGGAGTTATCTGCAGGTTCATTTAGCGGAGGCATGGGGCGGTTTTTCAGTCCTGTCATCTTGTACGTCTGCCACAGTGTGTAATCTGGTTTCTCTATTTTTTCTTGGCGGTTTTGCTAGATGTTGTTTCAGGTGGTTTTGATTCTTTTTTGTATGAATGTTGTTAAGATGTTTCTCTGTAGCTTGTGTAGAGGGTGCCCTGTCTTCTGGTATTTTCTTCTGTGTCTGTTTCGATTCGTTATTAGGGTTCGCAAATGTGGATCAGGGTACCCTGTTTTGTCTGTGGTTTTGGTGAGTCGAGAGGCATTGTAGTGTATGTTCTTCTGGAGCGTGTTGATCTGTTTGTCTATGTCCTCTTGACTGCTGATGTGTTGGTTTAGCGGAAACATGTTGCAGATTTTTCTGAATAGTTTCCAGTCTGTGTGTTGTGTGTTCCGTTTTTTCTTCAGATTTTGATTGGTGTGAATGGTTAGAAATACTGGGAGGTGATTCGAGGATAGGTCGTCTATTGTTTTGATGGAGTATTCTAGTTCTATATTGGATAAGAAGATGTCTAGGTTTGAGGGTTTGTAATTGGGTTGTCTGTATGTATAGGTGGGGAAGTGAAGGATTTGATATTGGCCTGCGAGGAGGTGATTTCTTAGAGCGACTCCATTGGTGTTCCTGGTAGAGTTATTCCAGTCCTGGTGTTTAGCGTTGAAGTCGCCCCCAGTGATATATATTACATCTTTATTTTGATGAGTAACCTGGTTTAGATCTTCTGCGGTTATCTTGTGTCTGGAAGGAACGTATACTGCGGTGATAACCAGGGGAGGTATTGTTTTGGTTTTAATTGTTATGGTTTCCACAGGACAGGTTGTGATCTGCGTATAGTCCTCGGATACCCGGCTATCCTCCTCGCCGGGGACCACCTGGGGCGGAAGTCCAGTCTTTCCTTCGTACGTTGTATTGAGGGAGGTGGAGTTTGTCATTGGGTCCAAGTTTCGGTCATGATGGCAATGTCTTTTTTGTTCGAGGAGAAATCTTTGCAATTCGTGTTTTTTGTTTTGGATGCTTGTAGCATTCCATAGCATGAGGTTGAGTGTATGATTAGTAGCCAGCTTCCAATTCCTTGACAATAAGGATTGTAGCCTTGACTCTTTCGATGTTAGAGGTGCATTTAATGTAGGTGCTTTCGTATCAGTTCTAGGATTCTTAGAAAGGTGTCTAAATCTCAGTGTCTGACTTCATCAGGAGCGTTTTCTATGGGGCTGTTGTGTTTGTGCTTGGATAATCTTGTGGGGGTATTTGCCCAAATAGGTTATGCTGGGCATTTTAAGTAGTTTGCCGTATGGTTTCCTTGGCAGTTTGTGCAGGTTGGAGGGGCTTCTGACTTTTTGGTGCATTCTTTTGTGTTGTGTGGGCCGGCACACTTGACACATACTGCGTTCTTGTTGCAATTAGTAGAGGAGTGTCCGTGCGCCTGGCAGCGGTAGCATTGAATTGATGGATTTTTAGACTCGTACTTCTCCCAGTAGACTTTGATGTTTTCTATAAATCGAACATGGTTTACATTGGCTAGTGTGGTACCTGGTGCAAAGGTGACCCTGTCGACCCGGTGTATTTGGTGTGTGTAGGCAGCTCCGTGCAGTTTAGTGCTTTGAGCCCTTGGGCTTTCAGGTTATTTATTATTATTTTTTCATTTTACTTAATCAGGCCCTTCAGAACTATTGTTAGGATTTTTTCGGTGGAGACTATGAAGGCGTAAAACTGAATGTTTTGTTTTCGGCATACCTCTTTGAAATCGTTGTAGTCCGTTAGGTTATGGAACATGATTTTAAGTTTCTGACAGTTATATTTTATGTGGTTATGTTATCTGCTGTTGTAACTGCTTTTTAGTGCTTCTAATAATTTTGCGTGATTAATGTTTCCATGTAAGTAAATAGGCGGTGGCTTTACGTTGGTAGGTTTCTAGTCTCACTACACTATTATCACGAATGACTCTAACTGAACTCTGCCTCCAACTCAATTGAACTCGTGATGTAACTCTCGAACTAACTCAACTCCTGTCTCAACTCTAACTCTCAACTGAACTCCAACTCTTAACTTTAACTCTCGTTTTCCTTGTGCGTTGGTCTTATATAGCTGGATTCTATTTAGGGAGGTATATTAGTTGCTTTCAGATGTGAGCGAGGTCGGTTCCAGAACGTAGTATCTGCACTTTCTAAAGATCCCAGGATTTATCCCTCGCAATATGTCTTGGATTTATGGATATCGTAAAAAAGTTGCGATAAAGTCATTTATCGAGGCTTAAAATTGAGCGTCGAGCATGACGAGCTTGGAATTGGTAGTCCGGAGTGACTACAATAGAAGATGCAAGGTAACGAAGGACATCGAATATGGTCACGGGAGACTTCTAACATCGAGAAATTAGAAATTGTAAAATTACTTTCTCTGCTTCGATGAGTTTGTCCTTCTCGGTGCGAACATCACCTCCTTTGTGTTCGGTACGGTCGAACATACCTCAATTGGCTACACGAAGATTTCATCGAAAATGTCAGATCCGACAGATCTGAATGCTCTAACAAACGACTTCTATTAAAACTAATACTTGTTGAAAAAATAACGGGATACGCTGGAAGAAGCGTATATTTACTAATCTTACGATATTTACGAATCACCGCCTACGAAGAATTGTATGATGCACTACGATACAACCTAAATGCACCAACGACGGCTACCAGCGTAAGGAAACATTTAAAAGCAGCGAGAACACGAAACAGTCCAGAACTACAGTATGAGATTTAGACAGAAATTCAACGAACTTCATTTCGCTGTTCAAAATAAATACAATCGACTTTAAAGCGAATCGCGCTTGGAGAAGAAAAAAAAACACTATTATCGTCTACGTCAGAAACCTACGAGAAGCAATCCCCTATTATACCAATCCCCAACTCTCCATAGTCGAAGCACAACACAGCCAGCGACATGGAATTATGTATTCATAATGGATTCTTGAAATATGTCAAGATGTAAAGAATAAACAAACTTATCGCCGTCCAACGTTCAGTATGCAAACCAGTAATAACTTAGGATAGGAAGCCTCAGGCACTTCCGAAATTTGAGAGCACACCTCCATTCCGACGTACAAAGTGTGGAAAGATTGGACCTAACGTTGCTACACAAGAACGTTGCTATTCTGATCAGCAAAATTTTCACAATCGAATGTTCCGAAAGATAGCACCA
>NW_025110048.1:52862-55198 GCF_011392965.1 Frieseomelitta varia | reverse complement strand
ACTCGCTGGATCGGAAAACACTGTTTTGTTTACCTCGACGACATAATTATTTTCGGAAGTATCGTACAAGAACACAATCGAAACTTAGCCATTATATTCCAACGCATGAGAAAAACTGGACTGAAACTACAACCAGACATGTGCGACTATTTTATTTTATTCAAGCCTGAGCTTGAATATCTTGGACATTTTGTTACCAACGACGAAATAAAACCGAATCCAAACAAAATTAAAGCCGTACGAGGTTTCAATATATCCAAAATCGCAACAGATGTAAAATCGTCCTTAGGTGTAACAAGATATTATCGAAAATTCATCCAAAATTTTCAAAACTTGCAAAGCCATTAACAAACCCATTAACAAAAAAGCATATATCATTGCCCTAGACAGACTCTCAACAAACAGCTTTCGACAATTTGAAACAAAAATTCTGCGAAGTATCAGTACTTAAATATCCAGACTTCACAAAACATTTCGACCTCACCACCGACGTCTCAGACGAAGGACTAGGAACCAATACTTTCTCAGGACAGACATCCATGGACAGCTCGAGAACACTCAACGCACTTGAAATATTAGCTGTAGTGCCTGTTAGAACGACGTTTCGCAATACGCACGGATCATCAGGCCCTAAATGGCCACTTAAGGATCTAGACTCATGAGATGGAGATTAAGGCTAGAAAAATACGAGAACGAGACAGAATACACCAGAGCAAAAGATAACACCGCTGCCAGCGCACTTTCACGAGGACATATAACTCTAGAACAGGTAGACGAAATGTAACCAGAAACATAGAAAACAACAATGACTTACTGCTTGAATCTTGGAACCCAGAAGAATTTGAAATTTCCTCAGACAGCGATAACCCAGACGCACCAAGCCCAAATAACGTGTTCAACGAATTTCAAGAATGGAAAACCAATCCGCTAAGACACAAGGCAAAAGAAACTCCCAATGCCGTAGTGAACAAATCCAGAAAAAAAACGACAGAGGTGACTTAACGAAAATGAATGGTTGTATATAATTAACAATATCATACGATATTCTATCGGAAGTTACAGACCATACCCAAGAACAAATTCTTATAGCAATTAAGGACGTATCCCGATACACTCCATTAAAACGAATACTTTTAACCTTCATGGTACAATTCCTGAGCACCAAGTGCCACAAAGACGAAAAATTTGCCATTAATTCTATTAGGAAATATTTCAGACGAAGAAAAATTAAGGCACTTACAAGACATCTCTCACTTAACGGGCATAGCACACAAATTTTGAAGAAAACAACACAGACCAGACTAAAGGAGAATCACAGTTGGAAAGGTAGGGAGCAAAATGTGAAAGAATTTATCACCAACTGCGACACCTATTAACGAGAGAAGTTGAGTAATAACCGACACACCGACCGAGCCCAATGAGAAGATTGCCCTTAATATATTCAAACCCTTTCCTAATAATCAGTTCATATTATCCATGCAAGATCAGCTAACCAAATTTTTGATGCTTGTACTTATATAAAATAAACAAGCAGCAACAATAATACCGAAACTCATCGAAAACTACATTTACATATTTTCTTCACCAAAGTACATCCTTAAAGACAATGGACAAAATCTTTGTATGTCAACTCGTGGAACAATTTGAACAAACGTTCCATATGAAACACATAAAAAACGTATCCATCCACTCTCAGTCAAACGGTTGCTCGAAAGAACACACGCTACAATCAAAGATTTAATTCGAACTAGCATGAAAGGAAAAGAATGTAACATGCGCGGGTTATAATACATCAGTTCACGAAGCAACAGAGTACACAATTTTCGAGCTTACGTTTGAATGCAAAGCAAATATGCCTTTGACAACATCCACAACTCCTAGCATAACCCACGAAGGATTATTTAAACTGTGGAAAAAATAACACAATATATATCTTCCGAAAGCCCGTGAAACACTCGAAAAAAAATAAAGCTCGGTATAAACGACAGCAAGATGCGCGAATCATCAAAATACAAAAGATATTCAATATTGAAGACAACGTATTACTCCATAACGATCACAAAAAGAAAAAACTAGACTCAGAATGGATTGGACTAGCAAAAATTGTCCAAGTAAATCTTCTCAATTATGTTATTAAATTCCTTGACTTTCGAGAAATTAAAGTACATGATAATAGATTAAAACTTTATTATGTAGATTAATGTTACACACGCACAATTTAATGGATTTCTTAACTCTCTAACATCTCAAAAACTAGTCGAAACTTAAATTTTATATTTTCGTCGTTCCTCTGGAGTTACGCGATCCGGGAAAAAAAATAAAAATATTATTCCAAT
>NW_025110048.1:25891-52041 GCF_011392965.1 Frieseomelitta varia | reverse complement strand
GAATATTGTGTACATCTCTGTTCCTTCAAAAGAATCGCCATTGCGATGATTTGCAGCAAATCGGTTGTCTGCATCGGGCCAACGTTAGCTGCTAACTGCTTGTTTTTATTTTATATAATATATAAATAATATATTTTTCGTAAAATTGAAGAATGTTCCAAAAGAAAGAATTTTCGAAACCAAAATTTTGTATCTTTTGAGATTTACATTTCGTCCTTCAAATTTTACCTTGGTCGGTTGCTATTTGAAACTAAATAAATATATGGTAGTCAATCACCAATTGCCAATAATAATAATAATTTTAGGAAATAATTTAGTTAATTAAAACTTATTTTTAGCAACAATGGAATATAAATAACTATATACTTAAAATGTGTATTAATATTAAAGCACACTTTAAGTATATAATTATTGGTAGAGTCCTTTGTGATGTATACATAAATGCATAATACAAAATGGAATAGTTTTCTTGATTTTCAAGGAACTGATTTCTTGTATTGGAATCTGGAGGCATAGACGAAGCATATGTATAATATTTAAACCTGGTCTGTGCAACTTATAACATTTCGAGTTAGCGAACGACTTATTTACTTTTTAATTTTTGGTTTCTTGTATATACACGCAGAAGCCAGAAAACAAACATGTTCATAAAGCTAGCCATTCTGTGCCATCACTTTCGCTCTCTGAGGGCATACTAATTCTGTACAAAAGATAGTTCAATAATAACCCACATTAAACCGGCGAACACGTGAAACATACCCTTTATGTATTTGATGTATTCCGAAATTACTTTCGGCTGAGTTAAAGCGTTTGGTCCCGCTTCAAGGAACATTAGATATTTAGTTTTACGCATATCTGTTCTAGGAGGATCACGTGGTCTTGAGTTATCAATTTTTGTCGATGGTTCCTGATTTTAATCAGTTTCTATTTCTACTGATCTGACTAGCCGACTTGTATAATATTTTAGCCTCTGCGGTTATCTTGAAATACATAAAATCCAAAACGTTAGATGTAATGTCATCTTGCCTCTGAGAAATTTATTTTAATTATTCAAATTTTTTAATGGCAGAAATCTTCATGGACTGCTTGTTCCAAGGAGAGAACTCCAGAGATTAGGCATCGTTTTTTAAATGTTTCTAATTTTTAATTTGTTTTAATTGTTGAATCTGTTGATCTGTCGCATGTTCTGAAATGTTTGAACTATTTATGAGACAAACATGCAATTATGCATCCGGACGTAAAAACAAGAAATATCCTGCGAAACAGTGCTGGAGAAATCAAAATTTGTAATTTTGGTGTTTCCGGGCAATTAACTGATTCCATGGTTAATTTTTCCGTTGGGCCTGAGAATTATACGTTGGTAAGAATTGTAATTGCACTGTTATTTCAATTGTACTCGATACAATGTGTAACAAAAATATTTGTGCATTTAGACAGAAAGACTTCAGGGCACACATTACTCTGTGAAAGGCGATATTTGGTATATTCCCTGGAACTATCACTTGTGGAAATGGCGATTGAAATGTACCCAACTTCACCTCCTGATGAGAAAACTTTAGCTGCGATATTTAGTACTTTACCAGGTAAGCTACCTGCTGAGAACGTTGCTAATAATCTCTATTCCAACGCAATCGCCTGTGCACAGTTAGTTTATTTTTTTTCGTACATCATATGAATTGTTTTATTCAATTTATTCTTTCTCTTTATATGTATATATATTTTTTATAGATACAGGCAGCCCAAGAACAATGGCCATATTTGAATTGCTGGATTATATTGTGNAGGAAAAATCGAGATCCCAGAAATATCCCACAACGTCCAATCAATTTATCTGGACAATCAGCTGACGAATGTTTGTTTCAAGTAACCAAACAACAAAATCCGAAGTCAAAATAGAAAATAACATAGACAATTGGCCAGTTAAAATTAAAAATATGATCAGATCATGTCAGAGAAACAATCCGAAAAATAATCACGAGCTACAAAGACGTATTTTCTTTCGAACAAGACCCATACAACACATTCACCCAACACAAGATTGAGCTCAAAAATTTCAAACCTACCAACGTTAAATCCTACATACCTCCTGACTGCCACAAAGATGAAATCCATCGTCAAATTAACGAAATACTTGACAAACGAATAATAGAACATATTGATTCGCTATTTAACCCATCTCTATGGTTCGTCCCGAAGAAAACCGAGGTATCAGGTAAGCGCAAATAAAGAATTGTCGTAGACTTTCGCAAGCTAAATGAACAAACTGATCAAGACGCATATCTTCTACCTAACATAGACAACATACTTGATCATATGGAAGAAGCAAAATCCTTTTCCGCGTTTGATTTATGCGCTGGATTTCACCAAGTCCTGCATTCCGAATCCAAAAAATATACCGCCTTCTCGACTCCCAACGGTCATTTCCATTACAACCGAATGCCTTTTGGACTCAAAATGCACTTTCAACATTTCATGATAAATCAAGTACTCGCTGGATCGGAAAACACTGTTTTGTTTACCTCGACGACATAATTATTTTCGGAAGTATCGTACAAGAACACAATCGATACTTAGCCATTATATTCCAATGCATGAGAAAAACTGGACTGAAACTACAACCAGACATGTGCGAGTATTTTATTTTGTCCCAGCCTGAGCTTGAATATTTTAGACATTTGGTTACCAAAGACAAAATAAAATCGAAACCAAACAAAATTAAGGCCGTACGAGATTTCAATATATCCAAAATTCCAACAGATGTAAAATCATTTTTAGGACTAACCTATACCAAATCAACTAGCAGCAATAATAATAATACCAAAACTCATCGACAGCTACATTTACATATTTTCCTCGCTAAAACACATCCTTACAGACAATGGACAAATATTTGTATGTCAACTCATGGAACAATTTGAAAAGCGTTCCACATGAAACACATAAAAAACATATCCTTCCACCCTCAGTCAAACGGTTTGCTCGAAAGAACGCCACAATCAAAGATTTAATTCGAACTAGCATGAAAGGAAAAGAATGTAATACCCATGGGTTACAATACATCAGTTCACGAAGCAACAGTGTACACAATTTTCGAGCTCGCGTTTGAATGCAAAGCAAATATGTCTTTAACAACATCCACAACTCCTAGCATAATCCATGGAGGATTATTTAAACTTTGGACAACAGTCGAAAAAAAATAAAGCTCGGTATAAACGACAGCAAGATGCGCGAATTATCAAAACACAAACGATGTTCAATATTGGAGACAACGTATTACTCCATAACGATCACAAAAAGAAACAAACTAGACTCAGAATGGATTGGACCAGCAAAAATTATCCAAGTAAATCTTCTCAATTATATTATTAAATTCCTTGACTTTCGAGAAATTAAGGTACACGATAATAGATTAAAACTTTATTATGCAGATTAATATTACACACGCACAATTTAATGGATTTCTTAACTCTCTAATATCTCAAAAACCAGTCGAAACTTAAATTTTATATTTTCGTCGTTCCTCTGGAGTTACGCGATCCGGGAAAAAAAATAAAAATATTATTCCAATTGACCTGCTCTCGTTCTCTGAGACGTTCGCTGAATTTTATTCAGAAGATAATTTTACAATAACGCATAAAAGACAACGAATGACAGAAAATGGTATAAAAATTAGACAAGGATTACATCGTGACAGTGTTCCCAGCTGATTGCTGTTTTTCGGAGACGGTTGTTATACGTATGTATGGATATACTTGTCCTTATTGAAAGTTACATTTGTGTGTGTTTTTGTTTACTTTAGACGCTCGAATTAGGCTCGGTGCAGAGACAAATGTAACGAGGGCGGCGGAATAACAGAATGCTTTGGAATAACAGAAGCGCAAAGTTCTTTTGTTTGATAAAAAGAAGGATAAAAGAATATTGTGTACATCTCTGTTCCTTCAAAAGAATCGCCATTGCGATGATTTGCAGCAAATCGGTTGTCTGCATCGGGCCAGAATTTATTTTATATAATATATAAATAATATATTTCGTAAAATTGAAGAATGTTCCAAAAGAAAGAATTTTCGAAACCAAAATTTAGTATCTTTAGCGAATCACATTTCGCCCTTAAAATTTTATCTTGGTCGGTGGCTTTTTGAAATAATTATATGGTAGTCAAATAAATATATAAATGGTAGTCAATCACCAATTGCCAATAATAATAATAATTTTAGGAAATAATTTAATTAATTAAACCTTATTTTTAGAAACAATGGAGTATAAATAACTATATACTTAAAATGTGTATTAATATTAAAACACATTTTAAGTATATAATTATAGATAGAATACTTTGTGATGTATACATAAATGCATCGTATATAACGGAATAATTTTCTTCACGGAACTAATTTCTCGTATTGGAATCTAGACGAGGTATATGTATAATATTTATACCTCGTCTGTGCAACTTATAGCATTTCTGCAATCTAACCGATCGAGTTAACGAGCGATTTATTTATTTTTGTATTTTTGGTTTCTTGTATATAGACGAAGAAGCCAGAAAACAAACATGTTGATAATGATAACAGCTAGCCATTCTATGCCATCACTTTCGCTCTCTGTCGCCATACTAATTCTATACAAAAGATTTTACAATATTAACCCACAAGCCTGCGAACACGTGAAACATATACTTTATAAATTTGATGTATTCCGGAATTACTTTCGGCGGTGTTAAAGCGTTTGGTCCAGCTACAGGGAACATTAGGTCTTTAGTTTGCAGGAGAATCATGTGTTCTTGAGTTAACAATTTTTGTTGAAGGTTCCTGATTTTAATCAGTTTTTTTTTTTTTTCTACTGATCTGACTAGCCGACTTCTGTAATATCTTACCCGCTGCGATCATCTTGAAATACATAAAATCCAATGCATTAGGTGTAATGTCATCTTGCCTCTGAGAAATTTATTTTAGTTATTCAAATTTTTTTAATGGCAGAAATCTTCATGGCCTGCATGTTCCAAAGAGAGAACTTCAGAGATTATGCATAGATTTTTAATTGTTTTTAATTTTTAATTAGTTTTGATTGTTGAACCTGTTGATCTGTCGCATGTTCTGAAACGTTTGAGCTATTTACGAGACAAACATGCGATTATGCATCCGGACGTAAAAACAAAAAATATCCTGCGAAACAGTGCTGGAGAAATCAAAATTTGTAATTTTGGTGTTTCCGGGCAATTAATTGATTCCATGGTTAATTTTTCCGTTGGGCCTGGGAATTATATGTCGGCAAGAATTGTAATTGCGCTGTTATTTTAATTGCACTCGATACAATGTGTAATAAAAATGTTTGGGCACTTAGCCAGAAAGACTTCAGGGCACACATTACTCCGTGAAAGGTGATATTTGGTATATTCCCTGGAACTATCACTTGTAGAAATGGCGATTGAAACGTACCCAACTTCACCTCCGGATGAGAAAACTTTAGCTGCGATATTTAGTACTCTACCAGGTAAGCTACCTGCCTGCTGAGAACGCTGCTAATAATCTCTGCTCCAACGCAATCGCCTGTGCACAGTTAGTTTATTTTCTTTTGTACATCATATGAATTGTTTTATTCAATTTATTCTTTTTTTTTTATATGTATATATATTTTTTATAGATACAGGCAGCCCAAGACCAATGGCCATATTTGAATTGCTGGATTATATTGTGAATGTTACCCGCTGATATCTTCAGCAATGCTTTTACAGATTTCGTAGGTCCTTACTTGAAAAAAATCCCGCCGAAAGAACAGATTTAAAAACCGTTAATGGTGTGTTTTCTACTTTATTCATTTAAATGAAATAATTTTTACTCTTATATTTCCCTTAAATTGTTCCAGAATCGTGAGCGAATGAGGAAAGCTGAGAATATAAGCAGCTGATTAGGTATGTCGTACAATGGATCTACAATCGACCACTCCAACCCGTTTAGCGAACGTCCAATCCTGAATAAATGTCACTCTTGCATACTTGACAACTCACATACGCATTCAGTACTCTTAAGTGAGTATTTACTTCTTTTCGTTCGATTAATATGAACAGTGACGTTTGTAAACTTCGTTTCTTTTTCTTTTTTAAACATTGTCATAATCCGTGAAGGGGATCTTTCGCGACTTTGAAAATAAAACTTATTGACTAGAATCTATGATTTTCGTTTACTATATTTTATACAACATTGCTCGGTAATTCGGACCGTTTGAACTATATGTATGGAATAGAACTTAAGAATATTAACGTAGGTTTTCAATATAAGAATCGCTGATTTATTCTTTTTTTAAATAATCATATTTTAGTTATTTAAATGCATAAGCTACTAGATAAGATACTGAATTTATGTTTAAGACATTTAACTCTTGTTAATGATACGTTACAGTGTGGTTTTAAAGTAGCGATAACAACCGTGTCAACACATGATATAAGTTTCAGTTCGACTGAGTTAACACAAGCGTTTCGACAGCAAGTTTTATAAAAGTAAGTTCCAGCGACACGTTACAAGCAATAGTATATCGAGTGTTAAGCGATTAAATTTTGTGTTAAACTTAAAGACAACGCAACAGAAACATTCAATAAATTGAATGGTTCAACTTACAGCGATCAAGTTTTACCCAGAGCACAAATATTTTTAAATGCATTTTTGAATGTTCGTGAAATCGTCGAAGATGAAGTTCGTTCTGGAAGAACATGCACTTCAAAAACTGAAGAAGATGTCGAAAAAGTGGAGACTTTGATTAGATTTGATCGTCGCTTGACAGTTAGAAGGATTGGTAGCGAACTAAATTTAAATTATCAAACTGTTCACGACATTTTGACCCAGAGTTTGGGAGTATGAAAAATTTTTGCGAAGATGGTTCCAAAGAATCTCACGGAGGAGCAGTAGGAGTATGTGTGGACTTCCTTAAACTAGGTAGAAACTGAATCAAATCCACAAATTTGAGTCCATGTAACTTTTTTTTCCTTTCAAAGTATTACGGCACAGCGCGACGGTGAACGGTGGTTGCTACCCGCTTCGCTGGGCTTTCTCTCGTCGTGCCTTTTCTAGCCATCAGAGAGATATTTTTATATTAAATGTTGATTGTAATGAATGTGTTGTGTGTCATGAGTCGGGAGAGTGTACGCTAGCTCTCCTCGTGAGTGACGCGAAGTCACTCCTCTGACTGATTGCTTGTGACTGACTCGAATAGTCTCCTCTGTGCTACGTGATCTACGTCTTCTTAGAATTGGTATGCGACTTTCTGGAGCCGGCCAAGGCGCCTTGTTTCCTAGGCTAGGCTTTTTTTTATGCCCTACCAAGCCCTTCCACGTATTGTCACTCTTTCCAAGGCCAGAGAAAGTGTCCATAGGTGAGAGTATGATAGGACATCTGGCAATTTTCGACAAAGTCGAGGCTTCTTAGGACTTGACCTGCCTGACGCCTCGAAGGGTTCTGTTCTGCGCCAGAACACAAAGATATAAAATCACTTCAAGGGTCGTCATTTTGGAATCGTAATCATCATTCAGAAGGTTGTAACCGACAAACTGAAAACAGTTGCAACAGAAATGTTCCAGCATTATCAGTATAGGGAACAACGCCTTCGAAGGTGTATAGCTTCTCAAGGGAACTATTTTGAAGGAGATAATATAAAATTATCAATAAGCGAAATATAAACATTTTTATAAAACCAGTCTCATTACTTTTTAGACACACCTCGTATATACGATATTGTGAACTACAGAAAGATTTTATGTAATTGCATGAGATACATCACTGTGCTGAATCCTTATGTCATTTCATGTGTATTTCATATATTTATCTTATAATTTTGTTGAAAGTATGCATGATAAACGATTATCCTTTCAAGTTCAACGTTATTGTACATTCGTGGACAAGTTGTGTTTCCTGTGATATTAGGATACATATGGGCATCCGATATATGAGAATTTGAAAAAGTGTAAATGTCATACGCCCTATGTGTCATATGCCCTATGATCACAAGCAACTCCACTATTTTCAAAACTCTGATAATGGCCCATATAAAGATAGCCCAGAAAATAAAGAAATCAGTCAGTCTCTGAACCTTGAACTTGCGTCTTCATTCTGTCCGAATCTGTTTCTCTTCACGCATCTGTTTTTTTCTTTTTTAGCAATTCAACCGGACTCCCACAGTGACATTAATTAGACATTCATACAGCAGCATTCACACCATAGAAATACTTTCTATTATTGCGAGAATAGTGTAATATTTTTTATGAAAAGCCACACGATTTCGAATATTGTAGATAAATGAAACAATATTTCAATAAGCTATTACAACCTTTTATATTTCTATTAATTCAAAGAATTCTAGATCTCTCGCAATTAATAATGATAAAGTAGCATACTGTTGTATAAAAGATATATCTCACCAAGAATAATATTTAATATAAATGTTGTATAACACGGCTACAATAATTGTGAAATACTGTTTTAAACATCCATTGACACTTTTAGGTCATAAAGAACATTTAAAGAACGATAAACAAATATCTTTTTAAATACTTTACCTCTTTTCGTAACAGTTAAACAATATGTTAAACACATAAATGTTTAAAAATCGCTTATCGTGTGTTTCCATATATATATCTGTGATGTTACACTAGAGAAATGAAATTGACAACATTTACCGCGGGGCCATGTGATAATGAATATATCCACATGATAACGAATATATACGATTGTATATACACGATTGGTGTACCAAAATTATGTGTACAAACTATCACAGCTAGAGTCTGCACCTTTGGATCGGTGGAGATTTATTTCAAANTAATACACAGATCTGGGTTCTGTATCATAGTTTAAGGTCATATCAAAGTCACTGTATAATACACTGTTGAATTCGTTTCGGCATCAGCAATAATTTTGTGATATCAAAAACATATGGTGTCACTTAAGAAAGTCAAGGACGTTGACTTTTTACGTAAATGTCATTTCTTGAGATTTATTAATATGGAAGCATGTAGCCCACTAAAAAAATTTTGTCTGAAACATTTTTTAATTGCACTATCGGAAATGCCTAAAACTAGTGACGAATCTTAACGCGGATACCCTGTAGAGGCAGGTGCACAAAAGCACGTCTTTTACGGATAAAATGGCAGGATGATGCTGTTTTATGGACCCGTGGAAGAAATGTTCGACGAAGAAATTAAGTACAACAGCAGACCCCATTCCATTGCGAAATATAAACATGTTACATACATGGCAAGTTTAATAATAATTGAATATATCTAATATATGTAATATATTTCAGGAAAACGAGTCATTTCCGATCGATGGTTTCTTGAAGATTTTTTATCCTCTTGATGAGTAGATCACGATGCAATGATAAAAAAAACTTTGTGAAAACCGGTCAAGGACAAGTTTACACGTTATTTTTCAAACAGATCTCCATCGATCCAAAGGTGCAGAATCTAGCTGTGATAGTCTGCATACATAATTTTGGTACACCTTGTACTGTAGCTGTGTAATCAGATCTTCCTTGTACAATTTTTACGAACTGTGTTTGAAAGATTCAAGACCTGTTCTTTTAGCTACCTGTAAGTATTTACACATATTTTAACAATTACACGTAATTAAATGATGTTAATAATCTTTATTGTATATACGAATAAGGAAAGACAATTTAAAGGAGTTTTGAAATTCAAATTTTATTCAAACAGAAGCGTTCAAACAAAATACTACAAACGTGGATATCAGTCATTCTTTTCTGTAGCTACGAATCATTAGTTATTTCTCTTAATCGAACAACATTTGGTCCGCAATAGACAGGTATCTAATAATAAACGTAGTCGCTTACCATTGTAATACGCTGATAAAAAATACCTACATGTACATAGTATAATGGCAATATAAACATGTAAATGTGGCGCGTTACAATCTCTTGTTTCCTGTCGAAAGTTTCCTGTCGCATTGAAATTATTAATTGAAAAAAAATAAGAAGAAACGATCCGTTGAACGAGGATGGAAGTTATTTATGTTTGCCTAGCCATTAATTTTTTATATACGCGACCACGTAGATGTAGCCTTTTTCTGATTTTGCTCAAAAAAAGTAACGGATTGTAGGAATATCCACGCGCAGTAGGAATATCCACTTATGTGCCTAGGACGTCCAAGAACTGATCTTTCGTGTTACGTTTATATGTCTTCTAACAATATGCTAATCCTGTTTATCGTAAACAGAATGACACATTTTTTCGACAAAAGTACTATTAAGAGAATTATGTAAGATACTTATCATATACAACCATAGAAAAGAAAAGATTCTATCCACTGAACAGTGAATTTCAATTGTCAAAGAGGTATACAATTACTTCTGGCACATATTCAAAATATATGGATATTCCTTGTTACAAATTTGTGCATAATAATTACCGCTACATAAATTGACTGTCTAAATGTTGTAATTTCATTGAATAAATTTATCATTTAAAGAATAACTTATTTATTGAAGTATACTTCTCGTGTGTTGAAATCCGGACGTTCATAAAATTTATTTTTATATATTAACTATATAAAATATATAGTTAATAAAATTATTTATAAAAATATAAATTTATTTATCTCGTATAATACAAAGTATTAAAATATTCGCTTTCATTAATACTAATTTGATTTAGACAGAACATTAAATTCTTAAATTTAATTGTGATGGAAACATTTCGTAGTTTGTCCAAATTTACATGGTAATACTAGTTATCATGGTATAAAATAGTAATAATGTGCTTCGTTTATAGATAATATGATCGCACTACTATCTATCATCCCTTTTTTTTCCGTTTCCTGCAAAATCATTCACAAAGTTTGTCTACCGACATAAGTACTATCAGATTTTATCTCTAAAGTTAGTGCAAATAAACATGTCTAAATCAAAGTTATTCTCATTTTTTCAACACTTTAAAGTGTTTCGTTAACATATTTACATAGTACAATTACACAATAAATATTTACAAATATTACAGTACAAGTGGAAATGTTACAGTGAAATTACTATTTCTAAAAACGGTGATACGTTATTAAAAGTACTAAGATCCACTGAGGTACCGCCTACGACTATTTTTAAAATAATATTGTTGGTTCGACTGGCCGTAATCCTGGCAGCTTCCTCTAATGTTATATTAGTAATAGATGGGGATTCTAATAAATCTAGCATACTCAATTGCGGCGCGGACTTAATAAGATTAATTATCGCTATATCCATAAATTTCGAACGGCGACATTCTATCCTTTTTAAATTGGATGCGTCACATAGACGCACTTTAGTCACTCTTGGCATTTTGTTCATTATTAACACTTCTAACTGAAGAGATGCTATAGCGGCCATGCCACGGTTTGAAATACCAGAACAATCTGCAACAGACGAGAAATTGAGTAAATTATTATATAGTGAATTACTTCCGTATGATATCTGACTTACTGGAAATGTCTAGATATGTGAGATTCTGGCATGTCATTACCAGACGAGAAAGAAATTCGTCCGTAAATACACTGTTCTCACTGACTGTCAGAGCTTTGAGAGTGGATAATTCCGTAATATATAATGTGTCTGTCATTAGGAATTCTGATGTAGGTGGAACATGACAAATTTTTAATCTTTCTAAATTCTTACAACATGTGCCGAGAAATCGAACGATGTTACCGGATATGCAATCACATTGACTTATCGTAAACGCTTTTATTCTTTTTAATTTGTTAATTGCCTGAAAAATATTAATTACTCGATCAATCTTTCTGAAAGGTAGTGAAAATAAACTGAAAGCTTCACCTCCAACACACAGATTTCTTCAAGATTTTGACAAAAGTCTAGAACGATTTCTTCCAGTGTGTCCGGTAAATCCATTAAACACCGTCCGGTTATTGGAGTCCGATAGACTTCAAAATATCGTAACTGTGGATTCTTTTCGAATAATTTTTTTAGATCTACATCGCAAACGTAAGTGATAGGACCAATACTTAATTTTGTAATATTGTGGCAGTGTTTGGTGAGCGAATAGATACCAGACCGCGAAACGCGAAGACCAGTGATATTTATTATTTCTAAATTACGGCACCTTCTTGCGATGATATTTACTGCATAATAAAAAGACGGCACAGAGGACAGATCTACTTCATTTAAATATGAACCACATCGGAATAATATTTTACGAAGCATATTTAAACTCATATGTCTGTTGTTTCTGTCAGCGAAAGAGCTCGACATACAAGACCGTAAATCCAATTTTTTCGTATTATACCATGAATTTATAATTAATGATTTCCACCTCTTGCACACTACAATTGTTGAAAATATTCTGTGTACACTTACATAAATATACATAAATATCCACTTCATATATTTTAAAACAATATTAATACTGTAAGAACAAAAATGTATGTACTTACCTCTTTCTAATCTGATCCTATCCATAATTGGCAAATAACAAAAAATGTGCATCAGACAGTCGTCATTTAATTTTTGGATACTAATTTCATTTTCTCTCCAATCCTCATCTGACACTATGTTACATTTTTTTTTACGTTTCCTTACACACTTTCCTTGAAGCCAAGGATTAGCGGCCTCAATAATTAAATTTTTACTGTGCAATATTACTCTTCTAGCATTTCTGGCTCTATAAATCATGGTATAACGTATGGTTTTCTATCTATAGTTACATCTCCGCATTTATTTAAATTAAGATTTACCTTATAGCTGCACTTAAACTATTAAACGTAATAAGTGCATAGTTATTTCTGTTTCTTGTATTCCTTCGTAAAAAGCAACTCTCAATTTTTCCATACTTGGAAAATAATTTTATAACATCTTTGTATTTCGTCTGAGAAAGAACATTTTACCGTTAGATTTACATGCTCAATGAAAATATTGTATAGCATTAGATGTATATACATATATGTACAAACCTTCCGTGCTAAGTTGCCGACAAATATTTTTCTAACTGGCTCACCATCGCCGGTAATAGATGTGAAAATGGGAATACCTACAATAGATGAATGAAAAATATGAAAAATACAGCAACGTCAAAGTACATGAATTTACCAAACAATTCATATTTTATTACTGGTCTTTTCCATGACGTGACAGCATTGACTTTTCCTGTCTTTATTGTTCCATAATGTAGCACCATGTGACCAATGTTTATGGCCGTGTCCCATGTGTTAAGGGTCACCTGACCCTCTTATCATTTTCGTATCACATCCTGCCGTATCGACATAGGCAAGTATTACACTATTGCGCTGTTGGTGATGGAAATTAAAATCAGAAAATATGGATAGTTGCTGTTTCCTCATCGAAAATTATTTATTGAATTGAATCCAGTGACGAGTAAACATACATATGTATGTACATACAATGACCATAATAAATAAACGCGAATTTAGTAGACATTGTTTATAAAAGTTCATCATCGTATGGTGTGATTTTCCACAAAAGTACATTGTTTTCTTAACGATCGAATTATTTCTAGGTGCTGTACTGAATAAAAAATAAAATTCTCTCTAATTGGTTGGCGCTACACGCCAAATTCAAAATGCTTTTTCGAACCATATTAAGAATTATCATCGATATACAAGAAAAATTAATATTTGAAATTGGCCAATGATGTCGCGGGTGCGTTGAATTTTACATACACGTTGCTGTGATTGGTTGGCATCGCACGTCGAATTGAAAATTCTTTTATATTGAGAATTATCGTTGATATACAGGAAGAATTAATATTTTCAAACGGCAACTGATCGTCATTGGGCCAGTTGAATTTTACAACGCAGTGATTGACTGGCCGAATATATAGTTCTCTTCAGAATCGTATTAAAAATTACCATTAATCCCAGATCATTAATCTCTTATTAAAATAAAAATAGTACTTATTTATGCAAACGAAACAAGCACTTACCGGTATCCAAAGACGTTATCCGTTTTGGATGTATATTCTCAATAAAAGCAACAAATATAAGACAAAAATAGTAATGATGGTTGATGTCAAAATCAAATATGCCTTAAATGCCATATTTACATAAAAAAACTTACAACGGTTACAAGCCTCTCGCACAATATTTTGTGTGTACCGGAACTCAGGAACCAATACATAGCTGAACCAGAATTAGTTCATTTCTCTTCCTCTAGCTACAAGCCGCCTTATAAACTTTCCCTTATTGGTACCAGAAATAATATCTAAAAAGCGACAGATTCCATTGCAGTTAAACGCCAAGAAAATTGATTTTACAATTAAGCCCAATTTTCTGAAATAGCATCATTGACTAATAGGACCTCAGTCAATGACGATGAATTATGCAATAATATAATTATATTAAATGGGCCCAAGTTGTAAGAAATTTATTTTATTGTCATATTAATTTCTAAATACTTTCAATTTCAAAAAATTGTTTTCAAATAAATTTTCTTTATGATTTATTATCAGTAAATATTTTAATTCGTTTATAATATGTTTATAATGTATTTGTTTAATGTTATGATATAACATATTATATTCGTTTATAATGTAATGTCACAATTCCTCGTTTATATGTCTCTGTACCCAAGATCCCGAAAATATTTGCTTGGATAAAGGGGATCGCCAAATAGAAAAGTTTGAGAAGTCCTGTGTTAAACAATAGGTTTTCACCTTGTTTTGACAATTCAAGTACAAAAATACTATGTGTAAAGGACTCACAAACACAGACCGCGTCAAGACAATACATATTTTTAGCCACTCGCGTGTATCAGGCTGATCGCGAGCCTGTTTGTTATATTGTAATATTAAAAACATTTTCAAATAAAAACATATATACAGAAACGATCGGCATTGCTAGGAAAATGTGAGTGGCTATGATATTTCTTTTTACACAACCACAGATTTTCGTAGAACATTTAACGAGAACAGCTATATGATATTAGTTATGTGAGTGAATTAAATAAAATACACTCTCTTACTATGTTTAATATATATATAATTATATATATAATTACTATGATTATATATATATAATTATATATATAATTACTATGTTTAATATATATATAAATTGAATAATGTATATAATAATATAATTATCATTTATGAATTCACTTTCTCGGAAATCAATATTACTTTTAACTCAGACTCGCAATGAATACACTTCTGCTCGCTTATGAACAAAAACGCATCACGCAACACACTCGCAATTGTCCATTCACCACTCATGCCTTCGCTCGACTCTCATGCATTCTCACACATACAACA
The DNA here is from genome assembly GCF_011392965.1 of Frieseomelitta varia. Taxonomy (NCBI): domain Eukaryota; kingdom Metazoa; phylum Arthropoda; class Insecta; order Hymenoptera; family Apidae; genus Frieseomelitta; species Frieseomelitta varia. The sequence goes on along the minus strand of NW_025110048.1, from coordinate 36,794 downwards.
TAAAACCAAATCCACAAGTTATGTATCTTTTTCTTGCACATTCGGATTTTCCGAATAATTTTTCACTCTCATTAAATTTATCAACATTACCACGACGTTGATCTCTCATTCTTTGTACTTGTAAATGGCTTTCTTCATTACCGATGTTGTAAAGCTTGATTTGTCCGTTCAAAACATTAATTTCATTTTCCGTTTAAATTAATCAATTAAATCATTTCCTTTTACTCTTTTCACTCCTGTTTTCTTCTTTTTTTCCTTTTAAATTAAACCATGCTCTTGAAGATTAGAGACCACCCTTTACAAGTTTGTTACATAATTTTTATTCCTCATTTTTTGAATTTGTCATTTTATTAGGTCTAAACGACGAAATGTTAAGATTTCTTCAATTTCTGTCGTTCAACGCTAATGTTTAGTTAAATAAAGTTCGATAAAATAATGAAAAATAATCATACAGCTAGTTTTAAGGACTCATTGCAAAGGAAAGATTTTTAATGTTTCACGTCATGATTAATCGGTCACAACAAAATTTTTCAGTGATTTAAAAACTTTTTTCTCTTCGGCGAGAAGTTTGTATTTTTATAATTTTCAAGAAGAAAAATATTCTTACTTTTACACACTTCTTGCATTATGTAAAAATAAATATCTTTAAATGAAACAAATTCAAGATGTTGAAATGAAGATTTTAGTCTGTAAAATAAAATCAAGTTAATGGATCTAGAATTTTTTTCATGAAATTAAAACAGTTTAAAGTATTGACAATTTTTCATCTAGTAGTCTAGTATGAATGTTTTCATTTTTTCTTTAAGAATTTCTTATGAATTTTGTTTATTTGATCTAGACTAGTGTTTTCTATTTTTTGCTACGAGTTAACATTTCGTATGTATTGAGTTTAAATTAAAGATTACAACGCCAACGCAATGAATACGCAATACAGTTCCTACGATTCTCAAACGATAATCGATATTTCTGAGGACTGATTTTTAAACTTGAAGTCTTGTGGAAAAAAGCACACTTCATCTGTAAAGAAGAAATCATCCAGAAGTTCTTAAATAAAAATTTAAATTAATAGCTGTCCGATTTGTGTATGTGTTGTGAATTTTTAAGGTAGGACTTGCACTTTTGCCTTCAACTCATGACTTTCACTTTTCAACAATTAAAGAAATTATAGCATCTGAATATTTAAACAGAATATACCATGCTAAATATTATTTATAACTTTATACCAGAATTTAATTTCAATTCTAACCATTGCAAATATTATAACATTGTATTACCTTTTCACTATATACACATGCTTTTACTTCTATTGTTTACTTCTTTTTCTAGTCACTTGTTGATACTTTAACCTCATGCTGCGTGATTTTTCACAATTCTAATACTAAACTCAACAATAATTTATTAAGAATTTACGTAATTAATAATTAAAATAATAATTTTACTACGTAAATTTAGTATAATAAAATTTCTTAGTTTAAAGTGAATGTTTCCGTTCTTTTTTAAGAATTTGTCATGAATTTTGTGTATTTGATTTAGACTAGAGTTTTCTTTTATCAAAATTGTTCATTAGTAGGTATGACCATAATTGGTTCCCTAACGAAACAGTAGATCTTCAATTAAATTTAAAATTATATCTATATCTCAATTCTTACATTTAATATTTAATTTCCAAAATTAAATTGCTTGTATCAATTTCAATTTCAATCTGAAATTAATTTTACTTTAACTTAAAATTAATTTTAATTTGATTACACGCATAGAACAGCGAGTAATCAAATATGCTCAGATAAAAACAATTCATTCAGAGATAAAGCTCATTAACACATTCAATCATTCTATATTTATACCCTTATAGTATATTTATACTTTATTATACTCTATAGTATATTTATACTCTATTTATATCCAAAGAAGAGAAAAGAAAAGTTATATCCTCTGTTCCAGTTTTCTGCACCACTCCACATTCAACATTACAATATGTCCATAAAGTCTCTTTATAATTTCAAGAATTTATTACAAAGGCAAATGAAAAGACAGATAAGTGAAATTATTACAAAATGAGACGTATGTATTTAAGTTTTTTTTCACCTCATTTAATACAACTCTATATGGGCACCATAAGTTGTACATCTTACACGATCGATCGTTTCCTCAGATGTTCTTGGTCATCCACATCTCCCTTTATCGAGCACTGTCCCTGTCTCCATAAATTTCTTGTGCCATATACGAATTGATATGGACGTGACGGTGGATCTCTTCCATATTTAGTTCTGAAGTTTCGTTGAGTCTGCAGATCCGACTTGATTTCAATAAACCATGATATACACTGTGCTTTCTCTTAAGGAGTAGCCATTTTGTAAGGGATCATTTTACAGTATCTCATTCACCAACAAGGTACTTGAAATGGAATGTGATAGAAACCTTGATAACCACTGGGTACATAGAACAAATTTAATGAAGATATCTCATCAACTTGTAATAAATTTTTGAAATTGTAAGGAGACTTTATGGATACCCTGTATTTGAGAAGTTATACATAATTTATATAACAAATAATAGATGAATCATATCATCATGAGAGAAGAAAAATTTGTATGGTTTAGATAATAGATTTTTGATATATTTATTTTAATAATACATATTTGTTGGAAATATATATTTGAGTCGAAACATTTTCACGTCTCATGTCAAATGTCATGAGGTATTAAATAGAATCTATTACATCGCGAGACAGTCGCAATTCGAAACGTTACGTAATTTCTTCCAGAATTTTTTTGAGGAAGGACGATTTAGACTTCTTGTCGGCATGAAGAAATTTATTATCCTGTTTTTAGATCTATTTGACCAAGGGCAATGGCTCGCCGTTATACTTGTTATTGTTAGTGCTTATGGTTAATCCTGGGTGTTTTAAAAAGTTTTCAAATAACATTATTTTCAAATCACTTTTCAAAGTTATTTCAGAAGTAATCTATTTGTAAAATAACGAAATCATACTATTACGTATTTCATACGAAAATTAAATTAATTTATTTCCAAATAATTTACTTGTTATTTCGTGAAATAATTATTTACTATTTACCAAGATCTTTATTTGTTGTTTGATTTTGAAATGATTGATTTTTCAAGGTATAACGTCCAATGTTATAGTTATTACGCTTATCTACAGGCACAAGTTATATAAAATATATAAAATATTCTGAATAAAGTACTCGTTACAATATTAGGTATAATATACTTACCAGACGATACCTCGTCTGTATACTTGATTTGACAGAACTATCATTTCACCCAAATCACTTTCATAAATGGTAATGAGAAATTTTGGAAATCTCTTCTATACTTCTTATCTAACTGCTCTTAAGAACAACAAATATGTATCCCATATCCCCTATAATAGATAAATATCCCATTTTAACATGAAATTCAAGCTCCTTAATAAACGTTTCGGAAAACGAATTTCTGTAAATTAAATGATCGAACCAAAATTGTTATTCAGATGATTGAACTTTAATTTTTGTACTTCAGAATACCGATAAAAATATAAGAGCTTTATTTGAAAAATGACCTTACAAAGACTTCTTTCTACTTTAAACAAATATCTTGAAATAGTGCAACTTTATTCTCTTTTAAAAATAAAAATATAGCAGATATGTTTTCATTTAAAAGCTATATCTTATATAGAATTCGAAGTATCTCAAGAAGTATTAATTTTTATTTTTTATATTGTGTAATATTTTTTTTATTCAAAGTAGCACGAAGAATCATAGAGAACCATTAAAAAGAACAGTGTTCTTTCATAAAAAAATCACACTGTACGATCATAAAGCTTTTTAAACAATGTTTTGTTACTAAAGTCGTTTTCATTTATTATGTATAAACGTATGTACAGTGGGTGTACAAAATATTCGTACAGTGACTAATCACGACTGAAATGCTGAATAATAATATTTATTAAACAATATTTTTTAAACAAACATGGTACATCTATTCTCCAAAGTCTGTAGAACAATAATATCAAATAAACAAAAAAAAACATTCATATTGTTTATATAAATATCAAGAAAAATAAACAAAACGACAAAAATGAACGCGTATAAGTACAGTTTTATTGTCATTATTAAGTGTATAAGTAATTTAAACATTTATAATAGAAACAACAAATAATTGTAAAATTAATATTTATAAATTAATAATTTAGTATTTAATAGGGTTTCCTTTTGATTTTATTATTGCAGCTAGCCTTCTAGGTATTGAATTAACCAAATTAGATGTGATTTTATTAGTGATATTATTCTATTTGTTGATTAAAGCATTTTAAATGTTTTAGATGAAATTGTATGTTTTCGAATTGCTCGTTCCAGATAATCCCACAAATGTTCAATAGGATTAATATCTGATGATTGCGAAGGTGTTTTTAAATGTGCTAGCGTATTATATGCAATCCACATTCTTGTATTTTAAGCGGTATGCTTAGGATCATTATCTTGCATGAACACAAAATTATTTTTCTGAATCATTTTTTAACGTAAATCTTAGATTTTCTATCGTCAAGGTATTGAAATGGTGGTAAAAATTATTTCTGATAATGTTAAATGTTTTTCTTACGTTCTTTTAAAATGAGAAACTGCAGTATTTATAATCTAATATTTTTTGTCTTAACGATATTCCAAAAAAGAAATGGAACTTACACTTAATTAATACTTATACATAGAAAAATCATCCGGGTAGTTGTACCACGATTTACGGATTAGAAAACTATTTATACTCATAAATATTATTATTAAATAATATTAACATTTAATGCGAATCATTATTTTTAGCAATAGTTAATATTTAAAATGAAGAAAATATATTAAAATATATTAAAATGTTTTCAATACTCTTCAAATAAAATACTATTATCACATACTATTTTAAAGATTTACTGTACCAAATAAAATATTTTATTTTCAAAGTTAATCAAAAGTTAACGTGTGCCTTAAAATAAATAAAATTATCTACTATGTATTTACTCTTCAAAATAGTATTTTATCCGGCTCTAATTTTCTCTTTCTGTTTTTCTTTCTGAGTTATAACATAAAACCAATGTTCATTGATTATTTGAATTGTATTCTTTTACTTGTCCATTGGAGATTTATCTCTCAAAAATTTTGAGTAAAATGTAATAGGGAAGCTCGCAAGAAGATTCGATGGATATGACTGATGAATTTTGCACATTCTTTCCTTATCAAGCACAGTATCACTGGTATCGTATCACGCATTGACAATCCTTTATCTTACTGATATACGCGTTTACAGCTTACGTATCTAAATAATCTAATACCGTATTTTTCTTTATGTTTTGTTTTTGCATCATTGCTCTACACCTATTATGTTTGAAATATGTTAAAGGCAGGTGCAAGAGATATGTCAGTCGAAAATTAAAAAGGTACGATATAAAACAGTACGAATAAATCTCGCATTCGACGCGGTGTACAATAGAAAAATATTTCGCACATTTCAAAGGTGCAAATGCCGCAAAAATCTGTAAAAAGAGCACCAGCATCGATTAGAATTTTTTTCCTTATCACGGTGATATACGTGGTTCACGATCGATATTCAAAATCAACGGGATGCGCGTTGTAGAACGCGTCTGAAAGAAAATGTCATTAATCTATTGGCTAAAAAGCTCATGCTTGTAGAAAATATTGCAATTAAATATCACATATTAACGTCATATCTCGCAAAAAACAAGATCAATAATAAAAATAAATAAATAATAGAAATAATAAAAAAATAAAATAAATAATAAGTAACAGAAATAACAAAAATATAAAATAAATAATAAATAATAGAAATAATAAAAAAATAAAATAAACAATAAGTAATAGAAATAACAAAAAAAAATAAATAATAAAAATAATAAAAAAATAGAATAAATAATAAATATAATAACAAAATAGAATAAATAATAAATAATAAAAAAAAACAGAGATAATATAGATATATAAATACTTCGATCTTCAATTGAATGCGATAGAATGCTACCGAATGCATCCGAATGTTGTCGAACGCGTTAGTCTCCGGTAGTAGAAACAAACTTTTTTGATTCTAGCACCGCTACTATACGCCGCTTTCCTCGCCACTCCACTATAATCTTCACTTTAGATCAGAGTTTTGCAGATACGCGATGTTGTGCCAGTTGAACGACTTTCTTATGCCTAAACCAGATAATTGAACTCGAGTCTGACTTCTATTCGCAGATAAACTATCGAAAATTTCAATTTCCATGTATGTTAATCGCGGATCGGATTTTAGAGAAAATCAAGATCGTTTTCAGCCTTGACGCGTTTCTTCTTTCGTTTCGATAGGTGACAGTGAACACCGATATCCGCCATCTTTATTATAGATAAACACACGAGCAACTTTAAATATCGACTATACTTAATATACTTGATACGCAATTTATTTGATGGACGTGCAATGAAACGTCGCCGATGCAAATATGTCTGGTTAGAATTTGCAAGGTAGTCAGCAGAATTTCGCAAGACAAAATGCTAATGAAACGACGATCCGATGAAAAATCATCCTGTCGAGTTTCGTCGACGTTGACGCATCGTAAAACTCAAGCTATCAAACTTAACCATTGGCGCTAGCAACTGATTGCGGACCATAACGAGCGACCAAACCGTATACAATAATTCGTCGTTTTCTTTTTGAACTCGTCGGTACGATATCACTGGATAGAAATTATTGAAAAGTAATAAATTTATTATTTGTTTTGCCTATATTATACTTAAATATACGTAGACCTGAGAGAATATTGCAATTTTGGGACAAAAAATTCTCGACGTGTGTAGCATGTCATTCCAGCGCAAAAGATTGTAGCGGCTAGCAGATGTCGGAGAAAAGACGTTTTCTCAGACAACAAAGTTAGAAGAATTTACGACTCACGTGGCGGCGACGCTATTGAANTATTGCAAATAAAGGTGTTAACAAACGATATTTGTTCGAATTATTTATCCAGCACTATACCCACGACAAACATCCCCAAAAGATTAATGTATCATGAAACTGCGTTTGGATAATGTATGGAGGAATCTGTTCACTAATTACCAACCAGTTGCAAATGTACAGCAAGTAACGAGAGGAAAAAAAAGAATTTCGTTCTCGGAGTGCAATTCTCTGTATTTCACATCGTTTCTATCGAATGTTTACTGATGCATCGGGCGTGATCTATTGTAAAAAACGACGCGAATCACTTTTGTACAACAATGCGTGAAGAAATGGCATAGATACGTCGACTGTAACGGACGATTGAAAACAATCGAATTAGGAAACTAGGAAACGAGCAAGTTAGATCACCATTTTTCGCTTTATTCTTAATCGACACCTTCGCTCGTCGAACGTCAGCAAGTTGAGCGCGTGCGAGCGAAGGTGATGCGGCGTATTTCTTCCAATTAGATACGATTATCATAAAATTTTATACACGTTCACAGAGAGCGGTTTCGTGTCTCGGAAGGCTGCTGAAATAATTATTTGCAATAGCGATGTTGAAACCAGACCTGAATAAAGTTTATTTCAAACAATAATTTGTAAATAAATTTTTGAAGTAATGTTATTTAGTATTTGACAAATAATGGATGTCACAATTAATGATACAGAGTTCATTTGGTCAATTTGAAGCTATGCAAATAATTGGAAAAATAATAAATTGAAGAACTGATTATTTGCGAAAATAATATTTATTTGATAATTAAAAATTTGCCTTTACAATAACATTCAAAATAAATATCAGTGAAACCAAAATACTCAAATGAAAAAAAAAATAATCAATGGAAATAAAAATAATGTATTAACCCTCAGACTACTGAACCTCTGCGTCCAGTATTGGAGTCATTTCTGACTCACACAGATATCCCACCAATACATATTTAGGGTTGTCCGGACGGCTCACCGATTCTGTACAGAGTGTAACGGTCGCTCGAGATCGAGGTCCTCACCGATATTGTACCAACACAGTGACAGACACTCGACTCAAAACTGACTCCGGCACAGCAGGCGGAGGGTCAATGTATATTATCACAGCAGAAATTTGTCTTAACCTTTGATCTTAACGTTAACGAACAAAATTTGGGAATATCTGTTATAATTGCAAATGAGAATAATTTCCCTAACGATGACGGAAAGGAAGGAAATATTATATTTTACTAATTATAATATAATTATTATATTATTATTATAGTAATTATTATATTATTAAATTTTATCTATTTCAACTTGTGTCTGTAGGTAAGCATAATAATTACGCCATGTTATGATACGAAATAGTAAATATAAACATTAGATGTCATACCTTGAGAGTTTCTTAGGATATTTCTATTAAAATCAAATAACAAATAAAGATCCTTGCAAATAGTAAATAATTTGTCTGATGAAATAACAAATAAATCATTTAACTGAAAATAAATTAATTTAATTTTAATAAGAAATAATTAATAATATAATTTTGTTATTTCATAAATAGATTATTAGATATCTGAAATAACTTTGAAAAGTAATTTAAAAATAATGTTGTTTGAAAATATTTCAAAACGCCCAGGTCTGATTGACAACTGTTATAGTTCGAAAAATCGCGTAACGATGATCTCATTAGTCTGTGATACTTTTTTCATTGGAAGAGGTCATGTTGGATAAATAGCCAACGTCGTCTGAAAAAATAATGGCGAAGGGAAAACGTGACTGTATCTAAAGCGATGATTAATGAGCCAACGATTATTTATTATAATTATCTGTCAGACTCTTTGATTTCTCGTGGTATTTTTTATTATGGTATGTATTCGTTTTAGAGTGAAATTATCAGGAGAAAAACTAACGCTCTCGCGATTATTTCTCGCAAATAAACACTGCACTGAGACTGGTTATTTGAGAGAATCGTTGATTTTCTGCGTCTCAGAGAAGTTGTGTTGTCGCTTGCTTTCAAATGGAAATAGAGTAACATCATTATTTATAGAGAACTGCTTCTAAAATACGAAAGAATTTTTTATGACCATGGTTGGAAAAAATAGTCAAAGGATCGTTCGATTTTATTTCGTTCCGAAAATATATGATGTGTCCCATGACTAGTGGCACAACCGAGAAGAACGTGATTCTATATAAAAAAGCGAGTTGAAAAGAAAGAATAAAATTTTTTTTATTTAAGGCTTCTGTTGAGTCGCGTTCCACGTTCTGTTAAGATTGAAAGGGACTCGTAATATCTGTGCTCGAAATAAATGTCGAAATAATAGTTTTTAGTTGATAGATTAGAAGGGATCCGACGATTCCGTTCAAATAAATTATTGACTACTGATACTTTTTCGACACTGTTTTATTCTTCTGTATCCGATTTGAATTTGTATCTGTCTTCCCCGGTGATGGCGGGCCTATTTTATAAGCGTTAATTGACGAATCATAGCTAATCAATTTAATTAGTTTAGCTCGATATATTAACGTAACTTTACTATTAATTAATATGAATTAACGTAATGTTATTTCGAACATTTTTTTAAAATAATCGATGTCAACCGTTCTTGGAGGACGCTGAACATAAGCCCGCGGTCTACCGAGGATGATAACAACAATCAATAACTGTAACGGCCGTTAGGACTTCTTGTCAGCAAGAAAAAACGCGTGTTAGTAATAAACTTCTAAATTGATACAATAGATTTCGTCATACTGACAAAAAATATAATGTCTTCAGTATAGAATGTTTTTGTATGTATTTTCGAGAATATCGTAACCGCTGACGTAATTATCGTAATCGAAAACGTTTGATAATGCTCCGCAGACGATCGTCGTCGATTGAAACCACATTAAAATAAATTAAAATATGAGTGAAAAATGATCAATTGTCTGATTTTTTCGAAAACAAATGAAAAAATTCTATACTTTCTTTCTACTTATTTGTTCACGTAGAATCATCCGTTACACGATTGTACGATCAATTGGAGAATACTCTGTATTTATTCTCGAAAAATAAATGTTTATAGAAAATGATAAAAGTGACCTATTTTCAAATATTTCAAAAATTTTGCTAACAAAAGCTATTCCGTACAAAGATCACAATATGGCAATAATTAATTATTATAAGCAATCACGTTTGTTTTAACGTTTTAATTGCTTTATGTAACACATGTCAACTATAAAAATTGTAAAAAACAAAAAAGAAAATATTGAACGAAATTAGAGCCACATTTCATAGAAGAAATTTAATAAATCCATAGCTTCATCTACCAACTTTTTTTCTCTACGTTGTTTCATAGTTTTTAGAATATTGTATTAATCAAAGCTCTAAATGAACAAAGAAAAAAGTAAAATAAACCTTATAATTTCATGTATAGTAGATTTCTCAATTATCTTAATATTTGAATTTTAATTAATTAGCAAATTAATTAGCAATTAACATTTGAATTAGCAGAATATCTGCTAGTAACAGATATGATTTCCAGTTATTAAAAGTTTGTTATATTAATTCCAGTTACATTTTATTCTGATGATATAATGTTCGAATAATGAGATGTTTGAAAAATATTATATTATGTTTAAGGTTACGTCAACCGGAAAAGATAAGACAAAGAAGGAATATTTAAACATTCGCGTGCTCTCTTCTGATTCACAAATTTAGATACATATTCACAGATAAATATCGAACAAATATTTTTTTGAGTATCTTGAAAAATTGTCACATTAAAATGACATAACTTCATATAAAGCTTTTATTCATTTTTCATTTTTTGAATTTAATTTGTTCCATAGTGTCAGACTGCTGCAATGAAGAATTAATATCTATTAATATCTATAAAACAAGCAGTTAAATTTGTAGACTTTTTATTAGCAATAAATAGATTAATAATTTCTATCCAATTGCATATAAGATTTACACAAATTC
>NW_025110048.1:18861-25458 GCF_011392965.1 Frieseomelitta varia | reverse complement strand
TAAATTTGTAGACTTTTTATTAGCAATAAATAGATTAATAATTTCTATCCAATTGCATATAAGATTTACACAAATTCTACTCTCACATATAAATCTTCAATTTCGTGAATGGTGATCTTATCTTTTCTCGTTTCACCTAAAATGCATTCATAGATACGTCAACATACGAGCAAAATACAGGAAAGAGATGTTAATTAGGAAAGACCCTGATCATTCTGATGATATATCGTTAAACCAATAGCACAAACGTGGATATGTGGCAGAACGATAATTATATTATAATTTTTTCAACTATTAGCGCAAGAATAGTAAATATTCATTAAGAATTCGTTAAGAAAAATTGTTAAGAATTCCGCGAATCTCTATATTTATCAAATGCGAATTAGTAAGTAAATATACAAGTAACAGTCGTTAGCATTTTTCATTTCTTTTTTTTTTCAATTTTTGTTCATTAGAATACAGATAACATTGGTATGGAAGTAGATGACTCGTTTGATTAATTTATAATTGCAAGCCGGAAAAAAACTTAAATCCAGTAACACTCTCATCCTTTTCAGATGAAAAAGATGAATCGTTAGATAATAGATCTTATGAATATACCATGGAAGAAGAATATTCCAACTCTGATTCAGAAGGAATCGATTTGGAATGTTTTAAAAAATTGCATAAAAACAAATAAATAATTATTTATTACAAATAAAAATTACCACTTAATTAATCATCAGTTATATTTATAATTATTGAATTGAAATTAAATAAATCCTATTTATTTCAATAAATATACTTTAAATTCGCTCTAATTCTAATTTTCAACTACAGTAAATTTTTTTTAATTGTAACTTTTACCGAACGAATTTAACAAACTACATATTTGGTGGTACTGTCTCAATTTCTTATTATACAATAGGAATTATGTTGAAATATTATCTGCAACGGATAAGTTGTGAAGCACATAAACATGTTTAATGGATTTATTTTACTGGGGATCACACAACGCTCAAATGCGTGCCTTCGATTTTCATTTATTTTTTCACGATATTTTATTTTTACTGTACAGTGAAATTGATGGTTGCAGTTTTTCACATACAGGCCTACAGAGAAAATTATGCCATAAAATGAAAAAAAAAAAAAAAAAATGGCAAGAAAACCAGGATCGAGCGACGATTTTTATAGAAGACGTTATGAAAAAAATCCAAAAGAATTAGGTAAAGCTAAAACAAAAAATTGTGCCACAGAAGTCGTCACATTATAAAGACTCTATTTACTATATATACCTTTTCTTTGTTTGCAGTACTTTAATATATCACAATATGCGCGAATAATATTATAATTATATTAAGATACTGTAAATATACATAATAATATAAATAATATTATAATTATATTAAAAATATTATAAATATACATATACATATTATAAATAAAATAATTTTTGTATGCTTTATACTGCACAATTTCTTCACACCATTGTAGTAACGAAACTAATATTGAAAAATTTAAAAATATTAACATTTACTCGAATTATGTGTTTTTATCTTCGATTCGCTGGTCACTGATGATCCCCACAGCATTCAGCGTGTTAACCATAATCGACCGCGGCGGCGGTTAAGACTTTTTATCAGCATGAAAATGTCGGCGAACCATTAGCTTCAATCAATATTCTGAATTTGCCGAATAACTTCTTCATCCTAATAAAAAGTCTAGCGTCTTAATTTGGAAGGTTTTTACATATTTAATTATAATTGCTATAATCGTCTCGCGATTAGATGGAGAATGCTTCGAGCATGTTTTTTCATTTTTTGAAGCTATCTGAGCTGCAACACTTTCTTTTAGACTCATTTTTTTTCAAATGAAATCACCTCCTAGTCCGGTTATACCATCTGTACAATCTTCAATTCTGAAATTTTACACACTTGGTCGCAGCGACTGACGAGTCACCAACGATCGCAAAAATACAAGAGACCGTTACGATAAATAAAATGTACTTGATCAAATGTGAGTATACAACTTTACCAAGAAGCTATAAGCTTGAGCTTCTTTGTCGAATTTGGTTTTTGATCTCTTGACAGCTAACTGCTCGACAATGTATAACAGTTCTAAGAGAAATAAATAATTTCTCGAAATTATTAATTCGTGAAATAAAAAAACAGCCTGTTTCGTGGAATGAATGGGTCGATTTTGTCAAAAACATCTTGAAATTAATCGTTACGGATCGTTATTAATTGATTTTTTATCCGACCGACAATATCAGTCGATTGTATGGATTTTTATCGTCGTACGATGTTCAATTAGAACCTAATACGTGGATGATTTTACTTTCGTAAGAGATTGTTGTAAAACTAAAAAACTACAATAATGTTGAATTGACACGACTGTACAAAAATGTAAGACCAATCGCAACACTAAAATACAATGATATAATGGACTTATTACACTACCATTTGTACATTATAATTTTTTTAAACCTCTTCCGCAAATTGAGAAAAAATGAATTGTAAATTACGAAATATTATTTAAATGTAACATTTCTTTAATAGTGAATAAAAGTTGAATATTTTTCAATTTTATAACACAAATTGTAATATTTTTTTGTTTTAAGCGAATTTTATTTTTCTCAAGGGACTTTTGCCTTTTTAAAAATTATAAAAGTTATTTCATTAATCATTTCGAAATCAAAAATGTGTCATTTTCTAGACCAATGTTTATCATACTAATTGGATTGGTAAATTATACACCCTTAGAAACACAAAAATATTACAATACTATGTCATCAATATTTTTAAATTTATCAAAACGCAGACCGTTAAATATCCTGATTTAAAGATAAATGGACTTGCATCACTTTCAAAATAAACGGCTCGTGGGTGAGTCGCTGGCATGAAACGAAGATCGTTAAACGGTCTCCACGTTGTCTCGTAGTTTCATAGAGAGAAAAGGAGACGAGACATGCTTTCCTTTTTTAAGACGTTCGTAAAAAAAAAATAAAACGGAGCTGATAGCCATGATGTGAAAGGATCTTTATCATCGATAAAGATTTTCTCTTGTGTAGCGACATGCGTGCATGATCCAGTTCTGTAAAGTTTCGTCACGCCACGACGATCTTAATCTTCACGGACAAGGTCAATATCTCTAAGAAATCCGAAGAGGCTTACGATTTCCAATTCCATAAGTTGAAAATTGTAAGTCTCGCGAACTCGCTTCGAAAATTTTCCATCGCAAACGAAATGCAAAATTATGCTGCCCGATCGGAATGATCAAATTCGTGCGATTCTCGCGCAGAACGTTATCGCAATCATGACCACACCAGACAAACTCGATCAGCTGATTGCGAAGCATAGTGCAGAACAAAAAGATATGCTATTGCACATACATACGTGTTCAGTTCAATATTATATATATATATATATATATATAATATATATTATATATATAAATATTATATATATAATATAATATAATATATATTATATATATAAATATTTATATATATTTATGTATATATGTTAAATATATATATACTTATATAAATATATTAATATNCTCGGTAGAGTTGATCTTCGTGCTAGCTTTGTTCTCCAGCTAATGCTCTTGTCATGAGACTACTAGCATCTTCGGCGATTTACGCTTGACCTGTGGACTCCTGAACCTGATGAGGGGTTTCTCGACCCATATCTGAAATTTTCGAAGCCGTCGCGCTTCCGTTCATATTCATTCGTCTCGATGCAGATTTTCAGCGGAGGTTTCCTCCGTACTATAAAGATCGTTGTCGAGTTTGTCTTCGTCCTCGGTCTCCTTCCACGTCCTCGTCATCTTTCGCTTTTTTGAACATAGACATTTTGCCCCAGCTCGGACACTTCTAATCTTCGAACCGACTCTCCTCCTGTCAAATAGAAGAGTCTGGACTCGCTGCAATTGGGACAATGCGTTTTTCTACTGTTGAAGCGCCAGTCGTATCTATTGTCATGGTAGTAAGCGAAAATTACACCAAATAAAAATATTCATTTAGACATCAGCACTAAACTTCCGTTGTAATGTGAACTTCAGTTTACTGATAGACGGAGAACTGAAGTATAGGATTTTCGCAAAGTTTAAGCATTCCGAACAAGATTTGTGGCTTGTCCGTCCAATGAAATGATGATCAAATGATGAAATGGCGTCTTCTTATTGGCAAATTGACAGTGCCTTTATTTTTTAAATGGGCTTTGTAGCCCATCTAACTGTCACTTACTTTAAGTCGCCCTTATACCACCTTAATACAATTTTACTGTTTATTATCTCTTCTATTTTAGTCATAAGAATAGTATTTAATCTCGACTATAAACAAACTGCAAATCATCAAAGAAATAACGGGTAACAACAATCTGTCATTTCGTCTTTGTGTTCCACGGAACACTTGCATTATTAGCGACTGCAGTTCCGAGGTTGGAAAGTCCGTTGTTGGAAAACTGTACATTTGGTTACCGCGCCGGAACGCAATGGCATCACGTTAAATCCAGCAATTATTACATACGTCGAGCCAGCAATTATTAGTCCTCAGGCTTCGAAAATTAACCTAACGACGATGGGATCGTCGTTGGACCATGCAGTACAGTTCGAATGTTCTGAATAGCCCGTAGCACAAGCTTCACTTTCGACAATCATCCGGATCCTTTCGCTCACGTCTTGCGAGTATCGTTTCTTCCGCCAGTTCGACGCCCATCGCGCGCTCTCTATCTTCTTTACCACTCGTTTACGGCTGTCACCCAGAATTTAGTTCCCCGATTCAATTACCTCGTTGTTTTCGTAATGTTCATTTTGCTACACCATGCGTCCACACCGTGCAAGCCCAGCTGCACAAAAAACTCACCAAATCGCGGACTGCATCTCGCAGAAAACTGAGGTCAGCCTCCGGCAGATGGCCTGACAAGTCGTGGAATGCAGTGCGCATGCGTATGTAACGATATTTGTTACGCCCCCTATTCCCCTTGGCTATTATATTTTTTCGTATTGCCACTCGATGATATTCTGGAGAGGATTCGGAAACCCGATGGGGATTCGAACCTTCTTCACTCGGAACGGAAGATGAAAAAAGAAAGATTCGCGTCTTCCCGAACAATACCAATCGTATTCAATACCATATCCGATGTTTATCTGCATGTCTTCCATTTCTGATTCGATTTTGCTTCGATAGCTTGCTTTAGATCTTTCCTTACCAATTTTATACATGTGTTAACTTTGCTTTTATTCATTTGTTTGTTCGAAATATTTAAAGAAATTGTTTTCTATAGATATGAGCAACCGGAAATGAATGATACTATAAGTTCAAAATTTCAATTGGTGTGAGAAAAAGAAGCATTAACGATTTACCGCTTTCTTATCGGACAGTAATTTGAATTTAGTAGAATTCGGTTAATAGTTAACACGGTTGCATATGTACTATAATTGTGATCAATTCTAGAACAAGCTATTGGCATAACATGGAATGAAGTAAAAATAATAAGTTTGACATGTGTTGTGGCTAGCCACATTTATAGCATCTGCAACGGTCTTTCTTGCGCTGAAGATGTTAAATCTAATAATTGGATCNATAACGACTGTTCTGAAACTTGATCTCTAATTAAACTAATATATTCCACTTGGAAATTTCCCTCTCTCCATTCAAGTTTACCATTTTCTCATTCCCCCTATGTTATGTTATATGATAATTAGAATTATATTCAACTTTTTTGTATTAACTCCCATATTCTCTGTCAACCTGCTAGTTTTTATCAGAAATTATTTTTCACACGAACTTACACTGTCACTAGTTTGTCGACTTTTCTGTGCGCCAAAAACTTTTTCATTGGGCAAATAAATAATAAATACCTAATATTTATGGTCCTTAATATCTAATAATTAGCCAAACCTTTGCTGTGTTAAATTAAAAAATAATTTATCTAATGGGGTATCCATTAATGAAATGTTTCACGCAATATTTCCTAAACTATTTATTGAAGGTTGGGTTTACACATGGTGAAGAATGATTGTTCACTCAATGAAAAGTAATTGTAATTTTGTTAATTGTACTTTTAATTAAAATATCAACATAACATTAAAAAGAAAAAACAATCTATGTTTTACTGTAAGACAAATAATAATCTTTAAATTGCCTTTGGTTTGGTTTTTACTTTTTATTTTTTACCAAATTGCATGCTTCCATCTTTTTTTTCCCCACACACTAGAACATCTCACACCACCTATCTCTCCAATTTTTTTTACTTTTGCCTTTTTACCTTCACTCATTACACTCATCATTCATACCAACTCATCAAAAAACAATTGTTACCAACATTATTCATTATAAAAAAATATTTCTAACGGATATATTTATAATTCTCACTTACTTTCGCTACGTTTCAAAGGAGGCATCTTTTGGTGATTAGAAATCTTGTCTCGTGATGTTTGTTTTTATAAAAAACTATGCATTTTTATTCACACAGAGATAGACATGTAACATGTTTAGCAGTCTATATTAAACTCATCGACCTATTACACATGAAACAGTCTGAAACATTGGAGAACATGCAACTGTTCTCTAGAGATAGAGTAAATCAGTGTTTATTACTTTATTAGAGATAG
>NW_025110048.1:0-18482 GCF_011392965.1 Frieseomelitta varia | reverse complement strand
AACATTGGAGAACATGCAACTGTTCTCTAGAGATAGAGTAAATCAGTGTTTATTACTTTATTAGAGATAGAATAAATATAAATATACAATAATTTTTTAATACGCTTAATACAGATAATTTTTGTAAAATGCTGAAGGTTCTTGAATAATCTTGAGATGCCAATACATGAAGATCGATGAATTCACTATGGAACGTATTACGTGTCTATCTTAAGAAAAATAATTCACAGTTTTATTTAAAAAACCAGAGGTCACTTTGAAATCTCGCAAATACGTCCACCTAAATCAAGATTTATCATCATCATAAGATGCCCCCCCCGAGACAAAATAAGTTTCACTTGAAATACTTTTTTCAATAACAACTAGTTCAGGTGGCAACACAGATAATTGCGTGAGATGCTTCAAATAAGACACCATGTGCATATTATATAACAAGAAAACTTCGACTTCATTAAAGTTGAAGATACAAGATAGAGTTTATATTTCGGACGTACATATCTATATGAAATCGACGCTTGATTGTCAAATATTGAAAGTCCATTTTTGACCAGATACGCCTATTTGAATCAGAAAATGAATTAATACGACAAATATGTAGAATAAAAATCTCAGAAATTAGATTCTTTCAATCTGATGTTTATTTGTACGAGTCTGCCATATTACAGAAATGATATCTTTATTCTCTTTGATTATACAGGATGTCCATAAAGTCTCTTTACAATTTAAAAAATTTATTACAAAGGCAAATGAAAAGAGAGATAAGTGGAAATTATTACAGAATGAGACGTATATATTTAAGTTTTTTTGCCTTATTTAATACACTTCTATATGGGCACCATTAGTTGCACTTCATTCTTGGTTGTCCACTCCTCCATAAATTTGTTGTGCCATGCACGAATTGATGGACGTGACGGTGGATCTCTTTCATAATTGATTCTGAAGTCTCGCTGAGTCTGCAGATTCGATTTGGTTTCAATAAACCGATACACACTGTGCCTTCTCTTGAGGAGTAGTCATTTTGTAAGGGATTCATTTAACAGTATCTTATTCATCAGGGTACCTGAAATGCAATGTGATAAAAACCTTGATAACCACTGAGTACATAGAACAAATCTGATGAAGATATCTCATCAATTGCCTTTGTAATGAATTTTTGAAATTGTAAATAGACTTTATGGACATTTTGTATATGTTCTCTGTAATTTTTTTTCTCTATGTTATACCTATGTATATCCCACGTAAATAAATAAATGAAATGGAATTGAATTTTTATTCTACGATATCGTTTTGTCGCGAATGATGACATCGTTTCTTTATCATCGTGCCATTATTATTGAGAATGTAAAAGTACGTATTTCTGGACTCTAGAATATTTGGCGCAAAGATTGGTAGATTCATTGAGACTCTAGAGATAGATACGAATTTCGCAGCGTGAATTGCTGTCATTGTCGCTTATCGATAATCGGAAACAAGAAATGACATAGATTACAGAAACCTATGAAAAAACTAAGCGAAAAGATTGGCGTGTAGCGCGTCGAGACACACCACTGAAAATCTTTTGCCCTTTTTGAGTTCAGGAGCTCATCTCTGGAGTCTATTTTTGTCGGTCAGTTTATTACTGACTGGAATCATAGTTCACAACTCTGTTTCTCTCTGTCAAAGGTTTCTCGTTTCTCGGCGTTCCATCATCCTCAAACTCGTTATGAATTACATAACGTTTTAACTATATATTAAATATGTTTACACGGTTGCTTTGAAATCCGATGCGAATTATTTGCGTTAATTTATCGTCACGTTTTGCGATCACTTTTGTATCTAAAATGTATCGCGTCCAAATTGTCGCAAACAAATTAATCTGTATAAGACAAGGAGCGAAAAAGTCAAGGACCTTTTGAATAGATTCTATTTGAAACATGAACTGTAGAACTTTTTCCATAAATGTTCTTACATTAAAAGTCCCGATAAGAACAGATGAACAAATGTTTGCAAAAATGAAAATTTCAAACGGAATAGAACTTATAAAATATAAGAATAAAATTTTTTTGTCGGAGAAACAAACAATTTGTGCATCAATATTAAAAAAAGTTCTCAACATTTGTAGCAAATAATCAATACTATTTAATGAGTAGTACTCGATTCCATTATAAAAATGGATTTTTAATTAAAATACCGAATATTATTCTATGTACTCAAATATAAAAGTGGATGTTTAGTTAAATGTTCTAAAATCACTTTTATTATACACATTTTAAAATAAAATTCCATGTAAAGACTATTCAAAAGTGTTCTTAAGTGTAATACTTGTTTCTATAAAAATTCTATAAAAATAGATATATTTATTATTTATACGAAATGTTGTTGATTTAAAACACACATTTCAAATTCAAGTTCGATATACTTTATCAAAATATATTCAAGATACATAACTTGATGAACAGAACTTGATGAACAGACATGAACAGAAACTTTTTAAAAACGGAAAGAACATTTTAATTTCCCTGTTTTTTTCCCAGTTGACAACAGTGACACACGTTAAAAAACGCAATTTTCGAATTATGATTGGTACTTAAGTAATCGAGTGTGGATTTATATTTGTACTTTGACAGATAGAATGCAATTATATCAGTCCTTCACATATGATTCTATGTTCTTATACTATATTCTATGAATGTATTTTAAATTCGCTTTCGAAACAATCACATTCCATTCACAGAATTGGTCTATTTTAATTCACAGAATTGGTCTATTTTAATTCTCAAATTCCTTCTAATTATTGTTACTCTAGAATGGCCTGAAATTATATAAGCTTTCAATTTTCACTAATTCGATACATATTTCACACATTCAAAAATAAAAAATTTCGCCATATTAAAGTTATCAAAATTATAGCAAGAAGATTATCAAGTAAATCAGCAATCTACCGTTTCGTTTGCGACCAAGCAGTACGTGCATCCAAACTTATCTAAAGTTGCATTATGCGACATCACCTTATCGCTAAAAGTTGCATATCGTGTAAACTTCATCTACGTGCTCCTAAGCGCGATGACGAGTTGCTGTGGCGGCACAGAAACTATTAATTTGGATCGAGTCTAAATTAGAGGTGGAACACGGATAAATTTGTTGCGAACCTCGTTTTTGCACAGAGTGCGTGCAATGTCAGCAACAACGATAAGAATGAGACGAGAAGAAGAATCGTGTGATGAAATCGCTGATCGCAATAACCGAAATTTTCGATGGACAACGCCTCTCTGCTTTTCGTTTTCTTTCACCGTGTTACCTTGGCACCGTGAACGTCGGCGCGAAAAAATCCCACTTGGAATTCGGACACGTCAGTATCATTGGTGTTAGCACCGCATCGACAGAATGAAATTTCTCCTAATTATTATTTATCGTTGTGTAGGCATGCGAACATTGTTAACGAACGATAATAATTTGATCGGTTACAAGAACAGATGATAAGATTCATTATACCTCTGTGGTAAATGATATAATCATTGACTAAGTATAAGATAGATCAGACCATGTGGAAAATAAGAAAATGTGTATTATTTTTCTATCTGTCATGTATGCTATTTTATAAAAAAATAAATAAAAAGAAACATATATATCAAGAGATAAGCAGTTTTGTTAAAAATAATAATAAAAATGACTAAAAATAATTGTTTATTAAAAATCCTTTTCCTGATTTTAAATTTAAATTTAAAATATTATGTTTTTTATATTTTCGTTTCCTGACGAATAGAACAGCAGTAGACATAACAAAATCCTTTTAGAATGCACTTCAAATATATTTTGAATAAAAAATCTGAAGCCTTTAAATACTTTGTTAGGAATTCGTCACGCTATGAGTCGTCTTCATCTTCAGGTGAAGGATCAAAGTATAAATCAGAGAAAGACGTATATATTTTTACATCATAAAGCTACCACAAGAAAAATCTATCTTGTTCTAATAAAATTTTATTAAATTGTAACGTATAAGTTTTCCTCCCATCTCCTGATTAGCAAAAATATAGTTTGCATTACATAATATGCTCTTTTGTACCAAATTTGTAAACACATTCAACATTAATTGATTTTGCGACATATATAAAGATATATTCCGTATATAGGGTTGTATTATTTATTAGACTTTCATGAAATATTAAAGATTTATAGTAAATAAATAACAACAAAATAAAATTTTGTCATTATTATGATATTGATAGACAAAGTAGTTTATAGAAAAATTTCGAATAACATTTTAATTACGCGTAACTTTTAACTAATGAAATATAGAATTTACGTTATTTGTCGTAATCAATGCACTGCATAATAAAATTATTAAAAATTTGACATAAATTTGAATACGTAATATAAGAAATATTTAAATGAGGAAATATAATAATTTTAATATTTTAATATTAATAATAATTTAGAATGGTTGAAAATTTTGTTAGTTAAAAATTGTTTTCAAGTATATTTAATAATATATAAATCATTTGTACAGAAAACCAGGTATTAATAATTTTAAAATTTTAATTTACTATGTATTGAAAAAAGTTGCGATAAATCCGTAAAATAGGTAGAGCTCTTTCATTGACTAAGAATTGATTTTCGCATTGAAAATTATTTATTGAATTGAATCCGAGATATTCTATTACGAACAATATAAATATACATATAATAATCATAATAAATAAATACGATGCGAAATAACGGTTTTAGTAACAAAATTTATTTAAGAAGCTCGTTGTGTAATATAATTTTTCACAAAAGTGCATTGTTTTTTAATGGATTTCTACGATTTTTTTTCTATGATTGAATTTTTTCTACGTGCTATTCTAAATAACAAAAATATTAGGACATAGTGTCGAAAAAAATTTAATATTTCTTGAAATGTTTCAATTAAATGAAAATCTATCTACTGTATTTTTGTTTTTATGAAGAAAATGTTCGAGATAAAGTTGCATTATTTTAATATAATTTTAAATACATGTTTTACTGTTTGCAAAATGCTGAACCAGATGAGGCGGCTCTTCCCAGAATATGCTTCTCGGAATATGCTGACCGGATTAATGACGGTATTTTTTTTATCAAGGAATGTTTGCTCATCGACTGAATGATCTTTCATGACAGTTAAAAATCTAATTAAAAATCCAAAAATTTAATGTTACATATTTCCAAAGATAATTTTATAATAATACTTAATTAACTTTTTAATTAATGAAAACATGAATTAAAAAACATAGATCTAAGTAATTTATTATAAATTTATATTTATTGTTTCTTCTGTACATAATTTACAAAAAATTTAAAAATTAAATAAAACAAACATGGATCAACTGTGCATTGTTTCAATCCAATTTTTAAAAGTCAAATACGCATTTCAGCAACGACTCGCCTGTTTTAATCCATAAATAGTTCTTTTTAATTTACATACGTGTCCAAAATTATTTCCAAAACCATTAGGTACTTCCATTTCTTCGTCCAACGATCCGCGTGAGAAAGCCGTTTTTACATCATACATTTTTAGTTTCTGTTTATGCTCAGCACATAAACTGAATAATAACCTTACCGTCTCCATTCGAATCGTAGGCGAAAATGTCTCTTCATAATCGAAACCGGGTCTCTGAGCACATCCCAAATCGTGCCTTGTATCTTTTCCAACCTAAGAATCAATTTTTTCAGAGAAAATCCATTTGCATCTTATTACCTTTTTTTCTTTTGGACGATTGACCAAATCCCAAATTTCATGACGCTCCAATGATGCCATTTCATCATTCATCGCCTTTTTCCAATGTGCCCATTCAAATGATCGTTTTGCTTCCGTTACATTCCCAGGTATTTTTTCATCACTACATTTCATTGCTCTTTTTGCTTTAATTCTCGATGATCTTCTTACACCTCTTTCATTGTCCAGCCTTTCATCCTCTTGTTTTTGCAAATATTTTTTTACCTGTATTACTTCTTTTGTCATATTTCTTGGTCTTCCTACTTTTTTTGTCGTGGTCGATTCTTCTACTCTTATGTTGATTTCTTGATTTATTTCTTCTGTAACGTTTTCATCGCTTACCATTTCCATTCTCGCGTCATCATAATCACTTCTCCTTCACTCATTCTTCCTTCTTCTCTCTCACTTATTTCATTTCCTTCTCTTTCATTCATTTTTGTAACATCATATTCCTCATCTTCCAGGTTTAAACCAATCAAGATTAAATTATTTTGATTAGAATTTTCATTCTTTCCCTTTTTTACACAATTTAGATCCGATCCATCTTTCTCCTTAATAAATCTCACATCACAGTCATACAATATTTTTCGTTTCGGCTGTATATATACGATATGTTTTATTTTCATTATATCTTACAAAAATGCCTCTTTTTGTTTTCGATTCAAACTTCTTCCTTGTTCCTCCTTTACTTAGTACACATGCCATACATCCGAACCTTCCTATGTGTTGTACGTTTGGCACTCTTTGATATTAGATTTCATATGGAGTTTTTTCATGTATTCGATTTTATTCTGTTTCGTGTATATGCAGCAGTACTTACTGCTTCACCTCAAAATTTCAAGTCTAATCTTGCATCTGCCAGCATTGTTCTCACAGTTTTCGATAATTGCATCTCTCGGCTACTCCGTTGCATTGTGGAGTCATCGGCGGACTTAATTCATGTACAATGCCTTTCTCTTCAACCCAATTTTTTAATGTTTTTCCTAAAAATTCGCTACCATTATCAGATCTTATTCTTTTTAATTTTACCTCAGTTTGATTTTCCTTGATAGTGACCAATCTTTTAATTTTTTCCGCAGCTTCACTTTTTTCATTCAATAATCGTACAAATATCATTCTAAAATCATCTATTGCTCTTAAAATGTAATTTTTGTTACCATGTGTCGATGGTTTAATCGGACCTATCAAATCGGTATGCCACAATTCCATAATTTGTTTCTTATTCCTTCCAATCTTCGATGAGATTTTTTACATGCCTTCCCTTCTATGCATGATTCGCACTCATTTTTCCAATCGCCAGTCATCCCTAATACCAAGTTCTTTTTCTTCATTTGGTTGATTATTTCTTTATGTGCGTGACCCATTCTCTTGTGCCATATGTTTTCTTCTGTTGATGCTGCTACAGCTCTCTCATTCGCTAAAAAAAGATCTTACATAATACGCATTTTTAATCCTTACCACAGTCATTTTTATGTCGTCAGGCTCTTTGTATACTAACGCTCCAAATTTATTAAAATTTACATTGTATCCTTGCTCTGTTATTTTTGCAACTGAAAGAAGATTTGAGTTTAAATCTGGTACACATAAAACATTTTTTAGTCGTATATTACTTTTACTGGCGGATTGTTTCACAATGACATCGCTAATGCCTTTAGATATTAATATTTTGCCATTTTTGTCCGCGAGACTCATCTGTCTTTTTTCTTTAATCATATCATTAAACATAAATTCATTCTGAGTCATATGACTAGTAGATCCAGTATCTAATAGCCATAAGTGATATCTCTCATTCTCACACTCACCCTTTTCTCTCTCTTGATTCTCACTCGTATCATGCAGTCCCATTTTTGTTGAAATTTCGTTTCGTTTTCATTACTGCTTCATCACTGGTTCTCATTGAGATTTCATTTCTTCTTAAGTTTTGTCTCGTATTTTTTCCTTGACTTTCCCATTGAAAATTTCCTGTTCGTCCTCGTTTCGTTGATGGTATATTTTGTTTTGATTTCCGACAATTTGCAGCAATGTGGTTTCTACTGCATTCCATAGCCACGTGTTCTCTCATTGCGCAAATGTCATTTTTAGATCTTTCCTTTACTTTTCGTAATAATTTGTGGTCTTTAAATGATCTTCCTTCTACTTTTCTCATTTTTCTTCTTTGTTCTTCCTGTTTTAGGGCAAATATTGTTTATCGATACGTTCTTTTGAATTTCCAAGACTCGAACATTTGAATCGTATTTGTATCGGTCGAAGTCCTCTCAAAATATACATTTTAAGTTCAAATTGTTCGGTATTTTTTTCATAGCTGTATACATTAATTTGCTAACGCTTCTGCTCTGTTTATGTCGACAATTTCATTTTTCTCCATTTTTAAATTCGTTAGTTCGTTAAGCGACCTCGTCTTTTGTTCTTCCCTATATGTAACCATATGTAAGAAATGAAATCTAATATATGAGCAGGCAAATATTATTATCTACAGATAAATTTTACTATATGAAGAAATCTAATGTATGTACAGATATGTGCCCGTAAATCTAATATATGTACAGACATTTTAGTATGTTACAATATTTATGTATATTATTTATGTATACTATTTATATCAAGAATTTCTATTTAGTCAAACTATTTAATCAAACTATCAAGTATTTAGTCAAATAGTAGTAGAAATTCTTAATACAAATAGTACAATAGAAAGAAAAGTGAATATTAATTTCAGAAGAAGTACTAATTGTACTAATTGTATAAAATTTCATTAAATATTACAGAGAATACAATAAACTTACCAAACATACAGCATGAAATTTCTTGTGGCACGTATCATAAGATAATTTTAGTATTTAATACGTATTCTTGTGAAAAATACCATACCATATACATTCTTCCACACCAGCGAATTTTTTATCCAAACTTCTTCTCCATAATACAAGTACATCATATATTGATTTATTCTATAAAACGAGAATAAAATATTTCCTTAATTATTTAATTCAAATATAATCTAATTGTTTAAATTATCGGAAATTTATTAAATTATCTGATATTTGCTCCACCTGTTCATATTCAACAGTAGCTGGTTTTTAATGGATGATTAGGTGACAATGTAATATTAAATTCCAATTTTGTATCATCTATTTGTTACGACCTGATCTTTATATCTGAACAGTCGTTGTACGAAATATAGGATTTTTGAAAATTATATTTCCATCAACCATTTTCATAGCCTTTTCTAAATGATTCAATAATATAACAATTTCCAAAGCTGTTGTTTTTTTACTGCATAAATCTGTGACATAAAATTTGGTTAAAAATTGCAGGTAAAGCATCAATGATTTAAATTATATATTTAAATCATAAATTATAAATGTACCTGCATAAAGCATCCAACATGCATTAGTTCCACTTTGAATATCACCGATACATAAAACTATTTTTCCATTCATTTAATATTTTTGGTGACATTATTGCTATTTTTTCCTGGTCATGTTCGTCAGTTAAGTCTTGGACTGCATGATATAATTGATATATGGCTACCATCAGTGTAATTACCTATAAAAATAAAAACAATTTATAACAAATTAACAAATTTTTTCAAATAATGTAAATAATTAATACCTTTTGACTTCTTAATAGAATTTGGCCATAGGATTAAAGACGTTAGAATAAAATTCCAGTGTTCATACATACATACATACATATACCAGCCAAAAGTTTGGAATCACTTGCAGATTTCTATCAAAATCGAATATTCTTGTACATTCTGCACTGATGCACTACTAATATATACTAGGTATTAACAACAATGTACAAATTTTAAGATATTTAATTGTATTGTTGCATTGAAAATATTCTTGTATAGATTATAATCCCAATTTAAAGTAACGTTAAACGTGAATCTTCCTACCACATAAAATGACTATCTATTTTCGCGTATTGTATAGAACTACCTTATTCTGAGAGTTTAGTATTGTTGAGAGTTTAGTATTATAATATTAAACACCGATTAGTTGACTCTGACACTGAGAAAATTGATAAAAGTCACATTTGCCATACATTGTTATCATTCTCGTTCACGAAGGCATTTAACCGAGATCAGCAGTTAAAATTGTGCTTCAATATGGCAAAAACGATACGGATTAGTATTGAAACTAGAAATGCTATTATCACATTTAGAAAAGGTCATTCTTTGCGGAATATTGCAAGCAAATTGAAGATATCATACAAGGAAGTTCAGAGTACGGTAAAACGTTTTGTTTACAATCAGAACGACCCAGGATAACGTCGAAGGCTGAAGACATTAGAATACAGATTATATGCAAACTTAACAGACGGCTAATGGCCTCACAAATTCGTGCAGATCTTAATCATGGTAGATTGATTCCAGTCTCTCTGACCACAGTGAAAAGACGACTAAGAACTGGTGGTTTAAACGGCTACATAGAAAACCATTGCTTTCATCAAAAAATCGCAAAATGCGGTTGGTTTGGGCAAAAAGTCACAAAAATTGGACATTTCAGGACATTTGAGAGTCCTTTGGACTGACGAATTCAAGTTTGAACTATTTGGATCGCACCGAAGAACATTTGTTCATCAATCTGAAGGATAAAAAATATTGGCAGAATTTATTGCACCGACTGTCAACCATGGTGGAGGTTCAGTTATGATGTGGGGATGTTTTTCGACCGTTGGAGTAGGAGAACTGATAAAAGTAGAGTGTTTGAAAAGTAGAAGCAATGGAAGAGCCAACTTTCGCTCTCACGCATTCATTTTTATTTCTAAAGCAGCGGATGTCCTAAGCAAAATTCTCAGAACCCCAGTCGCTTGGCCTGGAAAAAAACACAAATTCTTTCGTGAAAACGACTTATTCTAGACTTTTCTCAAGGCTAAAAATAATAGAAAGCAATCCTTGAAAAGAACCAATTCTAGGTATTCCTCGACACTGGGAGCGTCATGTGTTCGAGTCTTATGCGAGCCTACATTCCTGGTGTCTGGACTTTGTCGTCCGAGACGAATCGCTCGCACCGAGGTAAAACACGTCTCCGGCAGGCCTGTGCATGAACGCATCGTGGCGCCAGACTGTCGCCTTGAGTCCCAAGTTTGAGAGAAGGGGCACAAGCCCGAGTATTGTCCAGTTCGTTTTGAACAACCCTCGAGATCACTTTGGCAACGTAGTGTCAGTTTTTATCTGTGCAGTGCAAGTTCTCCTGTGTGTGACCACAGGTCCAACAACGAGCACACTTCAACAAATAACGCTTTCTCTCTGAGTTTTAGGCGAGAACTTGACTCAGCAACGGATAAGAAACTCTCTGGGGAGAATTCCCTTTTTTCTACGCACGAAGTACTGCGGCATCCTTCTCCAGCAATCGAGACAATCAACGTGCCCAGCACGAGTAAGGACTACTAACAGTGAAGCCTGACGACAAGCGCGCCTTGCAGCCCTCACGGGACTTCCTCAACGAAGTCATTCTATGCGTGCCTAGCACCACTCACGGGACTTCCTCAGTGAAGTCATTCTATGCGTGCTTAGCACCACTAACGGAACTTCTCCAGTGAAGTCATTCTATGCGTGCCTAGTACCACTCACGGGGCTTCCTCAGTGAAGTCATTTTCTGCGTGCCTAGTACTACTCACGGGAGTTCTTCTTTGAAGTCAGAGACCACGCTAGCTCTCCCAATCGGGAGTCTAAAGGCTACTCCGTGCGATCACATTTCTTTCAGCGATTTTTACAGTAACCTGTGTGACCTGCGTAAGCTGCTGTCTTCCCAGCGACGGCGTCAATGCTCTGCGTAAGCTGCTGTCTTCCCAGCGACGGCATCAGGTACCTGAGTGAGCTGCTGTCTTCATCAACGGTACCTGCGTGAGCTGCGTAAGCTGCCTTTGCAGCTAACAACATTCACCAAGCGGCAAGCGTTCCAGCCTTCACAGCTAAGTGGCGCTCAGATTCTACACGACGCTTCAACAGCGAGCGACCTGATTGTGCAGAACGTGGTCAGGAAATATACTCATTTGTTAAAAGCTATTCGTCTGTGTCGATCCCTCCGTTTCCCTTAACCTTTTCGACATTTTAAACATAGAGAATAGAATGAGAAAGGAGGACTGTATGTAGATACTTGAACAATATGCCATACCATCAGGTTACCATTTAATAAGTCGAGAGTTACATTTACAATTGCAAATCTAGTAAATAGTCTATCATTTGCGATTATCTAACACGAATTCGAAATGGTTTCGAATGAGTAATAAAAAAATGTGGTGAAAAAGTGAAATCATTGAATTAATTTCTTTTAATTTAAGTTATTATATAATATTAAATAATTATTAATTTAAATTATTATATAATAATTTAAATATTATATATAAGTATAAATATTATATAAATATTATATATATATATATAAACTTTATTTTCGGCCTTTGCGGCTAAGAAAAGGAGCTTAGTCTTATACAAACCTTACTATTAGATTCACCTCCACTTCACAACTTATCATACAGATCATATTAACTAATCCAGGATTAAACTGCAAAATACAGAATATTAATTATAGTCTGTTTAACACGTTGAATGCCACGGCGGTCATCGGTGACCGGCGCGCCCAGATTGATAGAAATATATATAATTTAAACAAATGTCAATATTTAGAAATTTTTATTATTACCACCGGTTAATGCAATGGTGTGAAGAAATAGTAAAAATAGTTTTATTTATACATGAAATATAGATTTATTATGCGCGCACAATACGATGTATCGTATTGAAGCATTCCAAACAAAGAAAGGGTGAACCAGCACAGTATTTTTCACAATATGTCACAACTTTTTTACTACAGTTTTTTGCAATTATTCTTCCTAGCTTCATTGAATTATTTTGATAACACATTTTGCAAAATCGTCGCACCGTTCGAGCTTTTCCCGGCATTGCTTCTAATTCATGGCGGTTTTCTCAGCGAGCTTTCACATAAAGAAATGCAAACCTCAACTTCATGATCACGACATTTTGTTAAATACATTGCGACTTTCATTCTGAAATCGGGAATTTCAATATTTTTGCGTGTTACCTGTTTGAATAATACCATTGCATTTACCATACATGTATTCAATAACAGTTCTATTGCTAATTTTTTATACCACTTTAAAGTTTTACGTAGTAGTGAACTATACGCTATCATTTGATCCGATAAATCGACTGATGATTTTCCTAGATTGTATTCCAAAACCATTTTTGGTTTTTCACACGAATAGAATTTCTTATGTACAGTAGTCATTTCTGCCGAATGTTTCGTTGAAAGCATCAATACGTCTCTCTTATCTATCCATTTTAATATCGTTATACTTGATTTATTTTCGCGAGCAATGAGTTCTCCACGTTTTAGTTTTTTGGATACTACTTCTACTGAATTTCCTCGTCGATTTTTTCTTAGGGTACCCACTAAATGTGTGTTCCTTGTGATTAATTTTTCCGCCAGATCAACACTCGTATACCAATTGTCTGTCCAGACAGTATGGCTTTTACCCAATATATCTTTGCAGAGAGACATTACGATCTCGGACGATAAGTTTCCTGCTGTTTTATCTCTATTTTTTTCTTTTCCCGTGTATATTTTGAAAGAATAAGTGTATCCTGCACCACCGCATAATTTAAAAACTTTAATTCCATATCGATGCCGTTTTTGTTTCAAATATTGTCGAAATATTATGTGGCCTCGGAAGGGCACCAATGATTCATCTACGCGTAATATTTCATCTGGATTGTAGTATTGAAATTAGTTTGAAACTTCTGTTTAATATGTCGATAATGTGAATAATCTTGGATAATCTATTATTAGGATCGTTTCTTCATTGTTACTAAAATGAATAAACCGTAAAAGTAATTCAAATCGATTTCTCGACATCACTGTACTTGGGAATGGTGATATTCTTCATTTCTACTCCAATACAGATGAATTTTGGGTAATCGCACTAATCCATATAATGAAGCCAAAAAATCTTTTTATTTCATTAGGATTTGTTTCAACTCATTTATCGAGACGACGCGATCGCTGTTCTGATACTATTTTCGCAGCATATATATTTGTTTGGTTCGCAATAATTTGAAATATTTCATTCGAAACAAAAAGACAATAAAAACTATGCGGTTCAGTATAATCAAAAATTTTAGAATGATGTGTATTGATTCCCAATGAATTAGAAAATGTACTCTTTGCTTGATTACACGAAGGAATATGCCAATTTGTATCACGCACTTCTTCTTGTGTATTATTTTCATTATTGCCGTCATCTTCAACTTCACTTTTACTATCTGATTCAATTCGACGGCGACGTACTGAAGATGATATTATCATATCAGACAAACTGCTCGAGGAACTTTCCTCACTATCTGACAACATTCGACATCGTTTGGAAGGATTTGGTAAAAATGTATCGTCAGTTGAATTACTTGACGCAGAATCTTCATTTGAAATCATAATTTTATGGGCTAATTAAAAAATCAAATAGAAGATACGAAATGCAAAAATTTTTGTAGTGTATAAAAGTATAATAGAGGTTCTTACCTGATTGTTTAACACTCTCGAAAAGAATACAATCGTGGAACTATTACTCAACAACGTGAAGAAACAATATGAAATAATTGACGATTGCAAATATGCAGTTATCGAGACTCACTTATTTTTAGAAGTCGCTCGAAATATTGCAGATAATATTTCAACATTATACGTATCGCATAATAGAAAATTCATCGTGGCGCCACGGGCAATCCCTGTAAAACTGGCGTGACATTCAACGTGTTAAGAACTATTTATTATACACTCTCGCTAAGCAACAGAAATGTAAATATTATATAATATTTAATTATATCAAAATTATTGAACTCGTCTTTTTATTTTGAATTTTCTTTTTTTTTTTAAATATTATGGGCAACTATGAGGGCACATATTTTTTACACCTCCATGGCGATGTCACTGTTCACACTCGTGTTTCGAACTAAACTACACCACAGTGAGTAGGATCAGAGGCAATGAACTCTCAGATAGACATGGTTTTGAGAGTTCTATCGGATAGTAAGCTCTCGGGGAGAGCTATATTTCAATTTTTCTCGGAGAGTGGAAATTCTCAAAGCTGCTCTCAAAAGGACACAACGCTAGAGAGTAACTCTCGCGAGAAACTCTCAAATGGACAAGTACCTTTATTCTTCGAACAGGGAATAATTGAAGTGGCACTCAAGCGATTTAAGTGGTATTTCGATGAATCATGCAACTCCTGTTCGATCGCGGCTTTACAGAAATGTCTCGAATCAAATACTGATGGATTCCTTCAATCCCTCAATACGATACAGGAACTGTTATTGAATTGTTATAGTCCAGGAAACAGATGCAGTAGCAGCGCATGAATCAGAACGCAAAGTATTCAAGGAAACGTATTTTGAATTAACTCCAACGGTCGAAGAATTCATAAAGAATTCCCAATCTACATCGACGCGATAATTAGCAAGTCCTTCGGAAGCATTATGCATGTCGTCACTAAATTTTGAACGGCGAATTTTTAGTGCACTGCGAGATGGTCGCAACATAGATAACACTGTGTTTCTATGAAATACAATTTACTGATAGACAAAGAACGGTTCAGGATTTTCTGTCGATGTGAAGAAATTTATTGCCTCATGTTTATCGCGGATAACGATTCGTTTGTTTTTTGACAAAAAGTTCTAACATCTACCACGCTTCATTGTGATTCTTTTGTCGAGGGCGTTTGTTATTATCAACCTCGGTTGCTGACCGACGGATCTCTTTGTTTTACATCCTCAAATATTTTTTCGACCGATATTTTGACTCATTTTGACGGATTAGGACCAATTAGCTACCACTGGCTAGCCAATTTTTATAAACAGGCTCACAGGCAGCAAGAGGTTAGGCTACGGTTATAGTGGAGCGGCGCAGATTGAGGATAGCGGCGAGGCGAGCGTCGCGACAAAATTGTAATGTAATGGAAGTGTTCATAGTGGAGCGACGAGGATCATAGCGGTGCAGCTAGAATCAAAAAAGTTTGTTTCTATCCAACAGAGACGCGTTCGGCAACATTTAGATGCATTCGGATGCATTCCATCGCATTCAATAGCATTCAATTGAAGATCGAAGTATTTATATATCTTTTATTTCTGTTTTTTCTTTATTATTTATTTTTATTATTCTTATTATTTATTTTTTTTCTATCTTCCGATGTTTTTTTTTGCGAGATATGACATCAATATGTGATATTTAATTGCAATATTCTCTACAAGCAGTTTTTTTGCTGCTTCCTCGAAGACATCTTGAGAAGAATGGCTCGCATTTCGCACAGAGTTGGGCATTATTCGAATAAAATTTCGAATAAAATTTTATTCGAAATATTTACTGAAACAATGTAAAGAAAAAGAGACAGGAGTCTCTTTTTTCACAATTTTAATAAACTAGTAGACTCTTTTTCTTTACATTATTTCAGAAAATATTCGAAGAAATAAAATTATTCGAAAATTATTATTATACGAATAAAATTTTATTCGAAGAATTTATTCGAAATGTTATTCAAATAAAAATAAAATTTTATTCGAATAATGCCCAACTGTCTGTACAAATAAAATCGTTATTCGTAAATAACGAATAATTTTTCCTCGTTATTCGTTATGTACGAATAAATTTGACAGATTTATTCGTTACTCGTTATTCGTTGTGATAAAATATGCCCAACTATGAATTTTGCTCCTCGCTTTTCTCCGCGTCACTATAAACATTCGGATGCATTCGGTAGCATTCTATCGCATTCAATGAAAGATCGAAGTATTTATATAACTATTATTTCTGTTTCATGTCCTGCATTTAGAATGGTTAATGTAACAAAAGTTAACATCGACCGCAGCGGTTGCTGCTACGCCTGTGGAGGCAGTGACCACCTAGCCAAGAACTGCACAGTCCCCCGTAAGTGCTCCCGATGCACAAAGGCTGGGAAACCATCCAACCACAGGATAGGCAGCAGTCAATACTGCCCCACCATCACAGATGCAAACGCTCGGACCAAAGAAATCCGCCGAAGAGCAGCCCAGGCAGGAGTACGGGACTCTAAAGAGCGAGTCCAAGACAGCCCGGCGAGCACCACACGAAGCCGTGCCCTTGCGACATCAGACCGTCACCAAACGACGAAGAGGAATGCGGCCAGGAAGAGGCTATGGAGACACGGCAATAATGACCCAAACGGGCCTCACCATCCTCCAAGCCAACGTGAACCACTCGGCCAGAGCACAAGATCTCCTGACCCAAGCTCTGACCGAGTGGAACGCAGGATTAGCGGTGGTTTCAGAACCGCACCGGGTCCCAGACAATACAAACTGGGCTGGGGACAGCACTGCATCCGTAGCAATCCTGCGAGGAACTACTACAAACACTCCCCCTCTAAGAGTCATTGAACGGAGTCGCGGTTTCGTATCCGTGTCTTGGGGCCGGATAATAGTTGTGGGGATTTACACCCCTCCAAGCTCGCCGATGCCCGTGCACGAGAAGTTCCTAGAAACTCTCGGAAGACACCTAGCCCACTTCCCCTCGCACCCCACCTTGGTTCTCGGCGATTTCAACGCCAAGAGCACACTGTGGAGCTCACCTAGGACAGACGCTAGGGGAAACGCGGTGACACAGTGGGCTGCCGGGCTTGACCTCCGGCTTCTTAACACCGGTCACACCAGCACATGCATCCGATGGCAGGGAGAATCCATCGTCGACCTGTCGTGGGCCTCTCCAGAGGCGATAAAACATATAACAGGTTGGAAGGTGATGGACAACACTGAGACACTCAGTGACCACCTCTATATTAAGATCCGCCTTTCGCAGCTTCACCACAGCGGATGCTCACAGCAACTCCTCGCAAACTCAGGCCCCAGCCGCGCGAAAGTTGTTTGGACAGTTTCCAAGGACAGCCAAGTGGGTCCTCAAAAAGCTTAACACAGACATGTTGCTGGCAGCAGCAATAGCTAAATCATGGCCTGAACCACCAGCATGGCTAAATGAGGACACTGGCAAAGAGGCGGAATGATTTCGTCAAGCAATGACGAAAATTTGCGACATGGCCATGCCCCGTTCCAGACCTCGCCAAAGGCAATCAGTCTACTGGTGGTCAAAGGACATAGAAGACGCAAGGAAATCCTGCAACACAGAGCGCCGCCAATTCCAGCGTTCACGACGGAAAAGGAACCGTAACCCCGTAAACGAAGAACACCTGTTCAGCAGATATAGAGAAGCCAAAGGAAATCTCCAACAGCTAATCAAATCTGCTAAGACAAGAGCCTGGGAAGAACTCATCGACACCCTGGATCAAGACCCGTGGGGACGTCCATACCGAATTGTGCTGGGGAAGTTGCGCCCCAGATCCACCCCGGTCACCGAGGCGCTAGACCCGGGCGCCCTTGACGTCCTTTTCCCCGCTTCCGAGGAGGAGCCCAGCCCAACCAGGCCAGCTCGTTACGACCTACCAGTACAGCAGGTTACAGAAGATGAGTTTGCGAAAGCAATTTCCAGAATGGTCCAAAGAAACACCGCTCCCGGCCCAGACGGAATCCCAGGACGAGCCTTTGCACTCGCACTTCAGGAGCTCAAAACAAGAGCCATGCAACTGTTCAAAGGTTTCCTCGAAACAGGGAAGTTCCCCCGGATATGGAAAATATCCAAACTCACGTTGGTTCCGAAACCGGGTAAGAGGCAAGCAGACTCCCCGTCTTCCTTTAGACCGATCTGTTTATTGGACGAAATGGGCAAAATAC